>NC_037668.1:161444062-161648861 GCF_003255815.1 Theropithecus gelada
GGAAGGATGGAGCTGAGCAACTGACGTCAAATCCCCAAGTCGACTCAAGAGGCTGCCAGGAAGCAGAGACGCAGAACCCCAGGGAGATTGGGCTGGGGCTGGCATCACACCCTCACTATATATTTACAGGAGGAAAAGTGAAGATTAAATTCCCAAGCTGTGTGTGTGTCTAGGGCTCAAAGTTGGCGTCTTTGGCCGGGCATGGTGGCTCACACCTATAATCCCAGACCTTTGGGAGGCTGAGGTGGGCAGATCACCTGAGGTCAGGACTTCGAGACCAGCCTGGCCAACATGGTGAAACCCCATCTCTACTAAAAATACAAAAATTAGCCGGGCGTGGTGGCAGGTGCCTGTAGTTCCAGCTACTCAAAAGGCTGAGGCAGGAGGATTGCTTGAACTGGGGAGGTGGAGGTTGAAGTGAGCTGAGATCGCACCACTGCGTTCCAGCCTGGGCAACAGAGCCAGACTCCATCTCAAAAAAAAAGTTAGCGTCTTCAGCCCATTAAGTCCACCTCCTGCTTCAGGGCAGGCCAATGTACACGTCATCCCCATAGCGAAGTTTTGGTCTATGAGGGTCAGTGCTGTCCTCATAGGCTATTATTTCTGTCTTGGTGTTTAACAGCCCTAATGGGTGTGATAATAATACGTTTGCAAGCCCTGTTAACAGTAAGCACCAGACAAGTGAGGAGTGCTAACCTGCAGACTGCCAGCATGCTTCTCCAGCATTAGGGGACCACCAGGTCCAGCTTGTGCTGGGAGAGCGTTCTGTCTGAGGGTAGAGACATAGCCCCTGCCTTCAGAGACTCCCAGCCTGAGAGCAGAAACAGTCCCTGCCCTGGAGAGCCCCTTGTCCAAGGGTATAGAGAGTTCCTGCAGGCTCAAGAAAGAGACAAAAGTCACTTGCGATGCATACAGTTAGCAAATATCTATTGAGGGCCCTCTCTGTATGTGCCCAGCAATGGAGTGGGTGCCGAGGGTACAAGGGGAAGGGAGCCTGTCCCTGTCCTCAAAGTGCTGTACCTGAGCAGTCACAAAATGGTATGGTGGTGAGTGCCATGAGACAAGGAAGTGGGGCCCCCAAGCAGGCTGGCTGGATGTACTGCCACCTGGAAGTCGCCTCTCTGCAGCCCTGGCACTTCCCAGGTGCATCCACCTTCTAGAGCTCCCATTTCATCCTCCTTGCTCATAGCTGGCTGCTTACCTAAGGTCTCTGACCATGCCATTGCGTATTCACCTCAAAACCCTGTGCCGAGGAAATGCTTAGTAACCAAGGAAAGAAGGGAAGCAGGAAGGAAGAAAAAAGGAGAGAATCTCTGCCACCTCCACCCTGCGCCAGTCACAGGGCCCAGTCTAGGAGCCGCCTGGAGACCCACGCTGACCCGGCTTTGAGGAGTCCCTGGGTCAGCCTGTGCCCTTCTCCTCCGCTCTTCCTGTCCTTTTCTACGTCTAATTCAGACTAGGTGTGACGGTGGCTCTTGTCAGAGAGGAAACAAGAATTTCACACTGACACCTCTCCCTGCCCTCCTCAAATAGCCCATTTCCATGTTGTTTGGGGGCAGGATGGGTCCTCTGGGTGGGAAGAGGGTGTGGAGGATGGAAAGAGCCTGTGAGAAGGAGAAAGTCCCGCCTCGGAGGGCTCGGGGGTGGGGTGGGAGGAGAGGATGCCTCCAGTCACAGAGCCCAGAGGCAGAGGCCTGCCAAGGTGCTGTGCTCTCCAGGAGGGTCTGAGGAGGAGGGAGGGGCGGCAGAGTGGGCCTGTACTTAGAGACGTCACCCTGGGCTTTATAAAAGGAATGTGATCAGGGAGCTGGGGAGAGTGAGCCTGGGAGCCCAGCTACCCACCCTCTGGACGTTCATCCAGCCAGGTGGTCTCATCACCTCAGAGGCTCCGCCAGACTCCGGCCCAGGCCAGGACTGAGGTAAGGTAGGCACACTGAGGCGTCCACCCTCGGGAAGGGGGTCTGCCCTGACCTGGGGATGCTCCAGAGGGGAGCAGGGAATCCGTTCTAAGACGGACAGATGCTTCCGGGCAGGCAAAGGCAGGGGAGGGAGACACTGATCTTTCCTGTTTACCGGCCTGGCCAGATTATCCTGGGATGCCTGGGTGAATACAATGAGTTGCACTTTATTTGTGAAGCTAGCACTCTGGGGATCCCGAGGGCTCTCTCTTGCTGTGGCTGGAATTAGAGACCACAGACACTCGGATGGACCTGGGGAAACCCTCAGGTCTCCCGAGAGCAATGGGGCTCCTCTGAGCAACTCCCCTAAATTACGGATGGCAAACACAAGCCTCACCAAGGGCACCTACCTACCTACCCGCTAAGAACTAGGGGCCACCTCATTCCAAAAGCTTTCCAACCATGCCTGGAATTTCTCTGTTACTCACTGGATACAAGCCCCGCAGGGTGGAGGGAACCACGAAAATTGTCTACAGCAGGTTGGCCACTCATGGCCCCTTTCCAGATAATTCATTTCTACCACATATATCAAGTGCCCTGATGGGCTGGGCAGTGAACGAAGAGTTGAGGGAATCTGTGTGTATATGTGTGTGTGTGTGTGTGTGTATGATGTGTGTGTATGGGTGTATGTGTATATGTGTGTGATGTGTGTGTGCGCATGTGTGGTGTGTGTGTATGATGTGTGTGTATGGGTATATGTGTGTATACGTGTGTGATGTGTGTGTGCATGTGTGGTGTGTGTGGTGTATGTGTGTGTATGATGTGTGTGTATGGGTATATGTGTGTATATGTGTGTGATGTGTGTGTGCATGTGTGGTGTGTGGTGTATGTGTGTGTGTATGATGTGTGTGTATGGGTGTATATCTGTGTATTGTGTATGTGCATGTGCGGTATGTGTGGGGTGTGTGTGTATGATGTGTATGTATGGATGTATGTGTGTATATACGTGTGTGTATGATGTGTGTATGGGTGTATGTGTGTATATTGTGTGGTGTGTGTGCACGTGTGTAGTGTGTATAATGTGTGTGTATGGATGTATGTGTGTATGTGTGTATGTGTGTGTGTGATGTGTGTATAGGTGTATGTGTATATGTGTGTGGTGTGTGTGCGTGTGTGGTGTGTGTGGTGTGTGTGTGTTTGGGTATAGGTGTGTATATGTGTGTGGTGTGTGTGGTGTATGTGTGTCTATGATGTGTGTATATGGGTGTATGCATGTAAATGTGTGTGATGTGTGTGGTGTGTGTGGTGTGTGTGGTGTGTGTGTATGATGTGTGTGTACGGGTATATGTGTGTATATGTGTGTGGTGTATGTGTGCATGTGTGGTGTGCGTGGTGTATGTGTGTGTATGATGTGTGTGTATGGGTGTATGCATGTATATGTATGTGGTGTGTGTGTATGATGTGAGTATGGGTGTATGTGTGTATATGTGTGTGATGTGTGTGTGCATGTGTGGTGTGTGGTGTATGTGTGTGTGTATGATGTGTGTGTATGGGTGTATATCTGTGTATTGTGTATGTGCATGTGCGGTATGTGTGGGGTGTGTGTGTATGATGTGTATGTATGGATGTATGTGTGTATATACGTGTGTGTATGATGTGTGTATGGGTGTATGTGTGTATATTGTGTGGTGTGCGTGCACGTGTGTAGTGTGTATAATGTGTGTGTATGGATGTATGTGTGTATGTGTGTATGTGTGTGTGTGATGTGTGTATAGGTGTATGTGTATATGTGTGTGGTGTGTGTGCGTGTGTGGTGTGTGTGGTGTGTGTGTGTTTGGGTATAGGTGTGTATATGTGTGTGGTGTGTGTGGTGTATGTGTGTCTATGATGTGTGTATATGGGTGTATGCATGTAAATGTGTGTGATGTGTGTGGTGTGTGTGGTGTGTGTGGTGTGTGTGTATGATGTGTGTGTACGGGTATATGTGTGTATATGTGTGTGGTGTATGTGTGCATGTGTGGTGTGCGTGGTGTATGTGTGTGTATGATGTGTGTGTATGGGTGTATGCATGTATATGTATGTGGTGTGTGTGTATGATGTGAGTATGGGTGTATGTGTGTATATGTGTGTGGTGTGTGTGTGTGTAGTGTGTGTATGTGTGTATATGGGTGTATGCATGTATATGTATGTGGTGTGTGTACAAGTGTGGTGTGTGTGGTGTGTGTGTATGATGTGAGTATGGGTATATGTGTGTATATGTGTGTGGCGTGTGTGTGTGTGGTGTGTGTATGATGTGTGTATATGGGTGTATGCATGTATATGTATGTGGTGTGTGTGCATGTGTGGTGTGTGTATGGGTATATGCATGTATGTGTGTGTGGTGTGTGTGCATGTGTGGTGTGTGTGGTGTATGTGTGTGGTGTGTGGTGTGTGTGCTGTATGTGTGTGGTGTGTGTGTGTGTGTGTATGTGTATGCGTGCCAGGATCAGGCAGAGTTCTCCCATGGCGCACATGGTAAGTGCATCCACAATGGGAAGGAGGCACTCGGAGGGGAAAGGGGAGCAGGAAGAAAGAGCACCACCCTCCAACCACACAAGCCCACTGCCCTCCTTCCTCGCCCACCACCCTGCTTCTGCACAGAGAACCAGAATGCTCCATCTGAAATGTACATCTACACACATTCCTGTCTGGCTCAGATCCCTCCAGGATGAAGCCCCCGCAGGGCCCCTTCCCCAACCTTGTCACTTGCTTTCTCTCCATGCAAAGCTCCACCCTGTTGTCTAGCTAGAGGGCCTGAAGTTCCCTTTCCACCCAGCCCCTGCCCCTGCTCCAGCACCTTAGCACCGTGCCTGGAACACTTTCTATAAACCTTTCAGCGATTCATGCTCAGAAACAGCTCAGGTGCCACCCCCTGCCAAAAATCTGCCTGGACCCCCTAGGTCAGGTTCCCCTGGACTCCCATATCCCCTTGTGGATTCACATGCATCCAGTGTGTCATTTACAGTGTTATTTTGAAACGGTCTGCTGATGAGTCAATTTCTCATACTAGACTTGAGATCCTGGGGGCAGCAACTCCGTCTTAGCACACCTGTGCACCCCTAGCACCTAGCACAGCACCAGCACCTAGTCAGTGCTCAAGGAGTGATTTTCAAATCAACCCAGACCCTGTGCATCCACGGTCTGAAATGCTTTTACACTATTCTCTCCAATTAATTAATCCTACCTCTACTCCATGCCCCAGCTCTGGGCCTTAAGGCAAATGCAGAAAGCTGTGGTCTGGGTTTCAACTTGTCACAGAATCAAAATCTGCAAGGATAAGTAAACTTCTGAGCAGGCGGCTGGTGGCCAATCTGATCCAGGGTTCTTATTTTATAGATGGACCAATGAGGTCTGGAGATGGGGGTGACTTGCTCACATTTCACAAGGAATGAAAGCAGAGCTGGGGCAAGATTCAAGTACTCCTGATTCCATTTCAGGGTTCTTACTCTTTACTCCATGCCTGAGTCCTGCATGGTGAGGAATGGGGGGTGGAGGTGGGGGTGCAAGAGCAGAGAGATGCATGGGCCTGAGCCACCATTAGAAGCTGATGGGCACAAATGGTTCTCATCCCCCAGTCCCCCTTCCCCTGGGAGAGTGGCTCCAGGCTGTGAGTGGGGCCAGGACAATCTTTTTGCTCAGCTGGCAGTGCTCCTGCCTCCCCAGCGTTTTGTCTTTAATCATGTTTGTTGGACAGTCTCAAAGTGTCTGGTGACTTTTTCAAAAAGAAATTAGACTTGGGAGCTGGAAGAGGTGGGGCAGGACGTGTGGGGGGTCAGTGGGGCAGAGCAAGGCAGGGTGATGGGAAATGGTGTGAGGATCAGGGCACATGGCTCCCATCTCAGCAGCCAAAACGATGAGGCCAATTCAATTCATAGCCTCTCAGAGTTCACGAAGAATAGACTTTGGAGATAATTGACCTGATAAATCAAGGAAAGGTTTTTCTTTTCCCTGAATGATAGGGCAATAAGACAATTTAATGACCATCTTTAAAGCTGTGAAGGGCTATGAGAGAGAGCAAGATGATTGCCTCTTTCTTTCTTTTTCTTTAGAAAAGAAAAAGAATTAAGTTTCTCTTACAGCAGGAGAGAACGAGGTCAGATTCAGGCATATGGATGGGGAGAGTGGAACACAGAAAGTTGTGGATTTGTGCAGAACCCACCATGGAAGGAAGAAGTGCCTGCTGCCAGGCTCCAGAGAGAATGTTGGAACCTCAAAGTCCCCCACTCAGTGCCCTGAAGTCCTTGCCCTACTTCACCCCTCCCCAGTCACTCCTATACACGGCATCTCACCCCACCTTTCTCCAACATTCCTCTCAAGCAACCCTGAGATTCAGAATCCTGGCCATTCTCTGACCTGAGCAGTCCTGCCCCTTCCACCAAACTGGGTCTTTCCTTTTTTCCTTACTTTACTGGCCTCATCTCCTCCAGGAAGCCCTCCCTGATGACCCTCACCTAGCATGAATTCAGCTTTAACTCCACTGTGCAAAGAGTCTCAATCCCATTTCACTGATATATTTGTTTAGACTCATCCCTCTACCAGGAGCCTCCCAAGGCAAGAACTTTCCCCTCTCTTGGAGGACTGTCCCTTTTGCACTGGGCTCTACCCTCAGCACCCAGCCCAGATCCCATGCCTGACCTAGTCTTTGTTCCCTCTCTCTGTCTCAGCCTCAAGACATTTCTAGGACCTGCCTCTTCTCACCAAGATGAACTCACTGGTTTCTTGGCAGCTACTGCTTTTCCTCTGTGCCACCCACTTTGGGGAGCCATTAGACAAGGTGGCCTCTGTGGAGAATTCTAGACCCACAGGTATGTATCCTCTGGGGAAAGAAGTGGGAGGGAGCAAGTGGGTTGTTGCAAAATGAGCTTTCCCGTATTTTCCAGCTAGTCGACTGGTGTGAGTTTAACATTGCATTTGGTGGAAATCTAAGCCTGGCACATGTGCAACTCATTGAGGGCTCCCGTTAACCCTGCAAGTGAGGGATGACTTGCCTCTGTGATGGCCTCAGTCCGCCCACCTAGGTTCCAGGGCTTGTTAACCCCTGAGCTCCTTCATGGTTTCCTCACACTGTGTTCTCTGCTCTACGTCAGCAACCTCTCTGTGCCGACGTTGAGAAGGAACTTCATATGCAACCTTCCTTTATCAGTGACCTCAGATTCTTTGTGAAGAATTTGAAGAAAAAAAAAAAAAAACTAAACGAAAGGACAGATATTTGATATCTACTAACTTTTGGGGACAATGAACTGTTTCCAGTTTATTGGGGAACTGATGAGCTGGAAAATTTGAGACCCACAGAGGTAGACTTCCCCAGAGTCACTCAAACACCGTGGAAACCCAGCAGGTGTCAGAGCTCCCCAGGAGTGTGTCTGGTGAGTGGCACAAGCTAGAATAATACTAGTCCCCAAGTCAGGAGCTGTGGCTTGGCACACTTCCTGGTGTCAGCTTTCTGGGCAAACGAGAACCCATGACTTAGCTTCTCTAGACCTCAGTTCCTCCAGCTATAAAACTTGGGGCATGCCCTCTATACATTTGATGTCATCGTATATGCCCATAAGACCTCCCAGAGCACAGAAGACACGGCCCTGGGTGTTGTTTGCCAAGTGTGTCTCCTGTCTTGGGATCAGGCATTTTTCTGGTTGAAGGAGGCTTCCCCAGACAATAACCCCACACTGCCCAGGGACATAGAGTTGTTGGCTCTTTTTGGCAAAAGGCTTTAGGTGAGGTCACCAACAGCAGCCTGAACAGTGATTTACTGCTGGTCTAGTGTGTGCAACTGGGGAGGAAGCCATCCTCCTCCTATCTCAGCCAGGCCCTGAGCAAGGGCGGAGGGACCTCACAGGTGACAGCCATTAACTCTGGACCAGGTCCACACTCTTCTTTTCCAGAGTGTGCCAGGGCATGGAGGAGCGGGGCTCAAAGCCAACTCCCGCCCTAGCACATCCATTCACACCCATTCACACACCAGACCTCGTTTCCACTAATCTCTTGCTGCAGTGGGCTGGGGTTATTGTCTACTCAGAGCTAGTTGCTCTATTTTACAGCCAAAAAGTACAGTGAACTTAATGAGCCTTGCATGTGAAGTGCCTTCCAAATTAGCCTTGTTAATCCTCAGAATGAAGGAGAGAAGTTATACCCAGGATGGAGGAAGAGAGCCAGTTAAGGTGACCTAGATAATTTTTGTCTCTCATTGAGTCCTTATGTAGCTTATTGTGGAGGTGGGGGGTGGTCACAATTCTTATCAAAGACCATTGTTGGAACACAGGTGTGTGGGACCACAATGACTTAGTTCCACTTTCTTGATTTCTGTTACTACACATTTTTAGCTTTTACGTATTTAACAAGCATTTATTGAGACCCTACTATGAGCAAGCCACTGTTTCAAGCACTATGAGAGATACAGAGATGAATTAACATGGCCCCACTGCCCAGGCTGTTCACAGCCAGGAAGGGGCCCAGAGCTGGGTGTTCAGCAAATACTTTGGTTTTCTTTATTTCAATGCCCTACCCTGTTTGTTTCCTAAAAGGAAGTAATGTAATATGAAAGTTATTTAAGATAATTCTGGCAAACATTCTAAATCAAACTGTGTTGGAAGAGGGAGGCACCTAGGGCCTAATCATCCCAGCTAAGATGATCGTGCTGGTTCCGCATGGCATTTAGCCTCCCAAAAGGTCAAAAGGTCAAGGAAGGAAAAGAAGGATAGGATGGGATGTGAGGAGGTGTTGCAAAGCCTTCTTTCCTGGACCCTGGCCTCATCTTTCTGTGCTCTCTGTCCTAGGCCAGCAGCTGGAATCCCTGGACCTCTTGGCCCCCTGGGAGCAGAGCCTGCCGTGCACCGAGAGGAAGCCGGCTGCTACTGCCAGGCTGAGCCGTCGGGGGGCCTCGCTGTCCTCGCCCCCTGAGAGCTCCGGGAGCCCCCAGCGGCGCGGCCTGTCCGCCCCCAGCAGCCGCCAGATCCCCGCACCCCAGGGCGCGGTGCTGGTGCAGCGGGAGAAGGACCTACCGAACTACAACTGGAACTCCTTCGGCCTGCGCTTCGGCAAGCGGGAGGCGGTACCCCCGGGAGCCAAGGCAGAGGCGCTGGGCGGGGCTGAGGGCGCAGGTGCTGGGCAGTGAACTTCAGACCCCAGAGGAATCACAGCATGTGGGGCGGGGAGGACGCAGGGCGAAGGGAGGGGGCACTGAACCTTCCAACCCGAGGCAATAAAAGAAACGTTGCATAACTCACCGACGTGTGATCTGTGGCTCATTTTCGCAAAAGCGCTCTGATGAGGCTGTTCCCCTTCTGTCCTCATTGGATGGTTAGCTGGTTTCAAGAGGCCTCTGGTGTCATTAAGGTCAGTGCTTCTAATACTAGATGTAATGAAGGAACAGGCGGTTAGTTCTCCAATCCATTGCAGATTGGTACTTTAAAAAAATTTAAATGGATCACTGACACCCTGAAAAATTTAAAAACAACAAAAGAAGACCAAATTGGATGCTGCTGGAATGTGTCAGCGATATCAAATTTCTATAAAAATTTCTGGAGATGTCCTCAGAATGCCTAGACTTACCTCCCTGAGGATGGGTAACATTTTGCAGAGGGGCATGGCTCACTGCCCACACTTTGAGTAGTACTGGGGGATAAGGGTGGCATGGAGGAGATGGACTGATTAAGTACCTTTCCCTTTCCCATGGAAGCTGGGCAGCTTGATTTGGAAGATGATGCCAATCACTGCCCTGTCCATTAAAACTTAAATATTACGCAAGCCCCACAGTCAGACCTCTGCTGGGGTCTTGGATGCGAGGCGCATCCACAGTGGACCAGCCACTCACTCTTCCCCCTCCCCTCCAGGGAGCCAGGTTGGGTCTTTACACATATTGCTTTTCTTCATCCTCATAACTACCCAGGGTGATGGGCATGTATTAGCCCAATCTTTACAGGTAGAACCCTGAAGTCAAGAAGGATAAACCACTCACTCCAGGCACATCAGCAATGAGCTCCAAGCCTAATAGGTCTCCTGATGCCAGAGCCTGTCTTCCCCACTGACATGTCATGCCTCTCTGCCAGGGCAGGGTTTCCATCTGAGTCAGCCAGGTGCAGATCAAGAAAGGGTAGCCTGCCTCATGGGGACTTACTTGGGGGTGCAATCGCTGGGGAGTAGAAATTGTGGTCGGAAGAAGTAGAGCTCGTCAGTGGGAAAACCCCAGGAAATCCACCCTCCTGCCGACAAGAAAACACAGCACTACTTAACAGCCTCGGGGTACCCCTATCCTGCACAGTCTAGGAGGAAAACGTTCTTTCCCAGAGAGATCCTAGGACCCATCCCCATACAGTGAAGTGCCACCGTGTTCCACCCATTACGGAAACTGCGACTCCACAGGATGGAGGCAGAGTTGTGTTGCTATGGCAATGAGATAGGCTGTCATGGGAACATGACAACCTGCTCCCCCATCTCTATCCTTGAAACAGCTCTCCAGGATCTCTCAAATTATCGACACTGCTGTGAGCTAAATCATCACACATCATGACAGCATGATGTTGATATTTAGAAGGGCTTTTTATACCCAAACACTCCAGGGTGTGTCTCTGTACCTCTAGGAGAGGAATCATCAACTCAGCACCTATTCTATTAAGCATGTTGTTCACCTAACCCCTGGAAACAATCCTTTATCTGATGACGGGTAGGAAGAAGCTGATGGTTTCCCGGAAATCAGGCTGCTCTTAGCCAGCCTAATTTTTACAAAACTTCCTGTGACCCCATTTACCCTTCCTCACAAGCTTAAGCTCGGGCAGATGGGAGGGGTGCCTGTGCCACTTCAAATGCAGGCGAGTGAGATGTGTTCTCTGGCATGAGAAGCTGGCCTGTGTGTAAGAGGGCATGTATGAGGGGGTTCAATATGAGAAATTGCACGCATGTTCATATGCACACGCCTGTGTGACCTTGTGTATGGTGTGGGTTCCTCTAACCATCTTCCAGTCCTCATCAGCACTGCTGTAACCCAAGGATCCCCCAAGATCTCTCGTCTAGATGACCAGAGGCCCCGTTTCAGCAGACAGCTGGAAGGGAGTTGAATGCCCGTCCCATGCTTCTAGCAGCCTTAACTGCTACCTTTGAGACTCTGGGCTTTGCAGTTCTTGGCCTTGTGTCTTGGGAAAAGATGGTGAGTCTCTGTGGAACAAAAGGGATTTCTGATTTCACGTGGCTCCCATGAGCCTGCTCTCCAGATGGAAGGGAAGGAGAGGGGAAGATTGGAGGCTGTGAAGAGCCCCAGGGATTCCCTTCCCTCCCTCTGGCCTTTCTGGGTGGGCTCAGAGAGTGGGGCACCAGAGCCCAAACACTTGGAGGTAGGGCTGCCTACAGGCACTCAAACCTACTTCTTCCTGGGGTCTCTGGACAGTGCCCAAAGGGGAGAAATCAGCAGGGCCCGGGCATCCCTTGTGAGTAGAAGTGGGAGGATCACTTCCCAGGCTCCACCCCTTTTGTAAGTCATTTACAATAGATGTGGGCTCGGAATTAGGGGGCAGGAGTGAGAGGATGCAGGGAGATTTCTGCCTCTAGTATCGTTGTTATCACATTCACAAGCCATTTTTGAGTACCTGCAGCATGCCAAGCACAGGCCTACCTCATTTCATCCTCACAACTGCACGAGGTGGGAGTACTATCCCCATTGTATAGAAGAGAAAACTGAGGCTTGAAGAGGTTAAGTGCTGTGCTCAAGTAGTTGTAAAGTCATAGAGCCAAGAGTCAGACTCCCACATTCTCACTGCAAACACCATAAGCTTCCTACACAGTGCAGCCTTTTCTTCTTCTGTAGACCCCACCCCACTTAAGAAAGCACTGCCAGGTAGCAGACCCAACTCTTTTCCTGAATGATTTGTCTTGGGAAGCAGTCTGGCAGGCAATGTCACTCTAGCCAACCCATCTGCAGCGCCTCTCTGCAACACTAGTGACAATACAGACAAGTCACCAGTTCCCAGGGCAGGTCTCCTCTTCTCAGACCTCATGCCAGGGGTCAGGCATCTACTTTTGCCCCTGCCTGCCTTCTCTCTCTGCCAGCAGCTTCCCCAGTCTAGAATTGGTCACAGGGAGGGGAGGGATGTCAGTTCCAAAGAGTGTGCCCTTCCTCACCTTCTGTGCCTTCTTCCATTTTTCCATCTTCCATTTTAAAAGACATCAGAACCCATCATGTTTTCTTGCTTGGCGCAGAGTGGGGATCCTGGGGACAGGGCTTGCCTTTGGTTACTGGGGAAGCCGAGACACAGCAAACAGCTCCCCACTTTCATCACCTTCTCAGGTTTTGCTTTCTTATGATTCTTCTAATATCTACCCAATAATCTTTACAATTAACCCTGCAGCATATTATCTTCATAAAATGTTTTTGAGTACCACTTTGGACACATCTGTGTTTGCTCACTCCCTAAGCCCCTTAAAAGACAGCAAAGGAAGAAGAACGGTATAAACTCTCAAGGGCAAAGAGAAGGGAGAGGAAACCAGGGCAGATGAGAAATGTCAACAAGATTTTGAAGATGGAAATTGTACGGAGGGCTTGGCAGAGAGCAAAGGAAGCTACAACCTGAAGCCAGCAAAGGGGGTTACCGAGAGGACATGACTGATTTCTGCCCAAGGCCAAGCCTCAGCATGTGGAATTGTTTGGTAGGGATGACACCTGGACTGAAAACAGGGAGATTGGTTAAAAATCTGCACATGGAGGAGTTAGATTTCCCGAGTCCCTTCCCGCAGCCAACACAACCAGGCTACTCTGCCAGGAAGAGGCCAGACGCTTCCTCTCTCAAGGACTGCAGTGGAGACGCTCCAGTCACGGGGAGAGCAAGCACAATCAGGATGAGGATAAAGAGTGGCTGAAGGTTAGGCGCAGTGGCTCATGCCTGTAATCCCAACACTTTGGGAGGCCGAGGTGAGTGGATCGCTTGAGGTCAGGAGTTTGAGACCAGCCTGGCCAACATGGTGATACGCAGTCTCTACTAAAAATACAAAAATTAACTGGGTATGGTGGTGTGCTCCTGTAATCCCAGTTACCCAGGAAGCTGAGGCATAAGAATTGCTTGAACCTGGGAGGCGGAAGCTGCAGTGAACCAAGATTGTACCACTGCAGTCTAGGCTGGGTAACAGAGTAAGACTCTGTCTCAAAAAAAAAAAGAGAGAGTGGTTGAAAAGCCGGACTGTGTGACAGTCTCTCTGGGTAAGCCCCCTCCCTCGCTTTGTGCCGGGAATGCAGACAGCAAGGTATATATTTCCAAGGCGGGAGACCAAAGACCCCAAAGAAAAGACCTTCAGATGCTGACATTGGAGGGTGCTCTAGAAAAAAGCCAGCTTGGAGCCTCCATCTAGAGTAGGGTGCACCTGCCCATGAGTTCTGCCTATGCACCCTGAGTTTCTAGGCCCCTCCAACTGCTTCCATCTTAACCATGAATGAAGTCAAGGAGTCACAGGAGTTTGAATAAAACTTTAAGTTGGAAGAGTAGACCAAACACACAATACAGAGGAAACAGACTTTCTGCAGAAAACAGATACAATTTTTTCTGTGTGGTTAAAAAAAAAAAAAAAATCTTCCCATATTTCCAAGTGTGGTGCTTTACACCTGTAATCCCAGCAATTTGGGAGGCCAAAGAGGAAGGATACCTTGAAATTAGGAGTTCAAGACCAGTCTGAGCAACATAGAGAGACCCCCGTCTCTACAAAAAATAAAATAAATCAGTTAGGCGAGCACCCTATAATCCCAGCTACTCAGAAGGCTGAGGTGGGAGGATCACTTGAGCCTGGGAGGTCAAGGCTGTGGTGAGCCATGATCACACCACTGCACTGCAACCCAGGTGACAAAGAAGACCCTGTCTCGAAGGAAAAAAAAGGCCAGGTGTGGTGACTCACATCTGTAATCCCAGCACTTTGGAAGGCTGAGGCAGGGGGAATCTCTTGAACTCAGGAATTTGAGACCAGCCTAGGCAACATAAGGAGACCTTGTTTCTTAAACAAAATGGGCTGGTCATGGTGGCTCACGCCTAATCCCTGCACTTTGGGAGGCCGAGGCGGATGCATCTGAGGTTGGAGTTCAAGACCAGCCTGACCAATACGATGAAACCGTGTCTCTACTAAAAAATACGAGAATTAGCCAGGCGTGTTGGGGCACACCTGTAGTCTCAGCTATTCAGGACGCAGGAGAATTGCTTGAACCTGGGAGGCGGAGGTTGAAGTGAGCCAAGATCACGCCACTGCACTCCAGCCTGAGCAACAGAGCAAGACTCTGTCTCAAAAAAAAAAAAAAGAAAAGAAAAGAAAAGAAAAGAAAAACAAACAAAACAAAACTGTAAGATCCCTGAAGGTATAAAAGAAAATTTTGCATCCATAAGACAAGTAATGGATGCAATAAAAACAGAATTTATCAGAGAATCAGAAAGGCCTTTGGAAGTTAAAAATATGAGATCAAAATTTTTTAAAAGAAATAAAAGAATTGAAACACAAAGTTAAGGAAATCTCCTAGAAAGTAGAACAAAAAGAAATCAAGCAGACGTGGTGGTAGGCTCTTTTAGTCCCAGCTACTCAAGAGACTGAGGCAGGAGGATCACGTGAGCCCAGGAGTTTGAGGCTGCAGTGAGCCATGATCACACTACTGCACTCCAGCCTGGGTGACAGAATGAGACTCTTTCTCAAAAAAAAAAAGAAAGAAAGAAAGAAAAAGAAAAAAAAAAATCAAGAGATAAAATATAAGAAAAGTAGAAAAACAAACAAAGTTGCAACATCCTACTTATATGAGTTTCAAGAAAAGAGAAAAATGGAAGGGAAGAAATGATCAATTAATGCAGGATGATTTGCCAGAATGGAAGGACATGAATTTCCAAATTGAAAGGGCTCACTGAGTGCCCAGTTCATGAAAAAAAAAAAAGAGCCAGGCCAGGCATAAGGAAAAGGCAGTGGAAGCCCCTTGGGATGAAACCATGGAAGGAGCTGAGAATCAGAACTGCATCAGACTCATTCAGATAAGAAGATATGGTCAGGCACAGTGGCTCACGCCTCTAATCCCAGCACTTTGGGAGGCTAAGGCGGGCGGATCACTTGAGGTCAGGAGTTCAAGACCAGCCTGGCCAACATGGTGAAACTATCTCTACTAAAAATACAAAAAATCAGCCGGGCATGGTGGGTGCCTGTAATCCCAGCTACTCTGGAGGCTGAGGCAGGAGAATCGTTTGAACCCGGGAGGCAGAGGTTGCAGTGGAAAAACAACTTCCAATATCAGAGTTCCAACTTGGAATTCTTTTCACATTGAACTATCAAGAATAAGGTCCAAATGGGGAACATTTTAGGCATGTCAGGACTAGAAGTGTTTACTCTCATGCACTCTTTCTCAGGGAGCTTTGGAAACTCTATTTAAACAAACATGTAAACTGAGAAAGAGGAATTCCCAGGCACCAGCACACAGAGATGTAGCAGAGAGAGGTCCCCAAGCACCAAAGCAGAGCTCCCTGGAAAAAATTCCACTGGGCCATAAATTGGGTGTTGGACCAAGTGGGAAGGGGTTTGGAGCATCTGAGCCGAATACATAAGGTCAGGCTGGGCGCAGTGGCTCACGCCTGTAATCCTAGCACTTTGGGAGGCCAAGGCGGGCAGACTGCTTGAACCCAGGAGTTTGAGACCAGCCTGGGCGACATAGTGAAACCCTGTCTCTACGGAGAGAAAAAAAAAAAAAAAAAAAAAAGCTGGGCATGGTGCTGCACACCTGTAGTTCCAGCTACTCAGGAGGCTGAGGTGGGAGGATTGCTTGAGCCCGGGGTGACTGAGGTTGCAGTGAGCCACTATTGCACCACTGCTGTCCAGCCTGGGCAACAGGGTGAGACCCTGTCGTAAAAACAAATAAATAAAAAAGTTCATAGAAAAACAAGAAATAGGAGAGGAAAGGCAATGCTAAACAATGAAAATAAAAAATACACAAGAAAGGAAATTAAGCCATAATACACAGTGAACAATAATTATTTATTGTAAATACTGAGGTTGTTTTTGTTTTTGTTTTTACTTACCAGACTGTCCAAAACTTCAGTCTTGCCTTTTCCACCTTCAGAATTAGGAAGCTGAATGTTATCAATGGTGACTTCACAAGGGATGCTGTCATCTTCAGCCTCAGATTCTGAACTGTCCACTTTTGAATCCGACTGGTTCATCTCAAACAAGGCCACATCCATTTGTATGACTTTTCTAAGCAAACCATCAATATTTTCAATATTGAAGCAACCAGGTGGTGAACCCGTCATTTATTTTCTCAGCTTTTCATGTGCCTGGGCCATCTGTGGGAGACAGGTCTGTCCTTGGTCCACTAACGGACTCCTCTGTATCTGGACTGGTTGGAGAGTGGAGTTCTTTCTAGAATCAGGCTGGGAGTCGATGAGCAACCTGTCTGATATACCTCCTCGGCTGTTGTTCCCTACTGTCAGCCACTCCTTAGGCACCAAGACTCCCTCTGTAGCCGTCCTGGGTGGACAACACAGAGCTTGAGCTGGCCTGGGGCCTGGGGTGACCTCTATGCCTCCTGCACACCCAGGCCCGGAGGCAGGAAAGACCTGAGTTTTGATTTTGTCAAAAAACCAAGGGGCTGAATAGGAGAGAAATTATCATCGATCACAAAAGAAGAATAATAAAAATGTGTAAAATTTTGGCCAGGCATGGTGGCTCACGCCTGTAGTTCCCAGCACTTTGGGAGGCCGAGGTGGGCGGATCACCTGAGGTCAGGAGTTCAAGACCAGCCTGGTCAACATGGTGAAACCCTGTCTCTACTAAAAATACAAAAATTAGCTGGGTGTGGTAGTGGGTACCTGTAATCCTAGCTACTCCAGAGGCTGAGGCAGGAGAATCACTTGAACCCGGAAGGCAGAGGTTGCAGTGACCCAAGATGGTGCCACTGCACTCCAACAGAGCGAGACTCCGTCTCAAGAAAAATAAATAAATAATAAAAATAAAAGTATATGCATCACCTTTAGGAATATGAATGACCAGCCGGGCGCGGTGGCTCAAGCCTGTAATCCCAGCACTTTGGGAGGCTGAGACGGGAGGATCACGAGGTCAGGAAATTGAGACCGTCCTGGCTAACATGGTGCAACCCCGTCTCTACTTAAAAAAAAATACAAAAAATCTAGCGGGCCTGGTGGCGGGCGCCTGTAGTCCCAGCTGCTCGGGAGGCTGAGGCAGGAGAATGGCGTAAACCTGGGAGGCGGAGCTTGCAGTGAGCTGAGATCCGGCCACTGCACTCCAGCCTGGGTGACAGAGTGAGACTCCATCCCCCCAAAAAAAAAAAAAAAAAAAAGGAATATGAATGACCAACTATAGCAGAATAGTCCACAGAGTTAACAGTCTTACCTTGGAGGAGCCAGGCTGGGGGCTTGGGGAGGGGATGGGATTGGAGATTGCTGGTTTTCATTATAAGCCTTTCAGTTGTACTCATTTTTAAAACCACAGCATATTTTTTTCTGATTAAAAAATATTAAGTTCAGCCTGGCCAACATGGTGAAACTCTGCCTCTACTAAAAAATATAAAAATTAGCTGGGCATGGTGGTTTGTGCCTGTAATCCCAGCTACTCCAGAGGCTGAGGCAGGAGAATCATTTGAACCCAGGAGGTGGAGGTTGCAGAGCTGAGATCACACCACTGCACTCCAGCCTGGGTGACAGAGTGAGATTCTGTCTGAAGAAGATGAAGAAGAAGAAGGAGAAGGAAAAGGAGAAGGAGAAGGAGAAGGAGAAGGAGAAGGAGGAGGACGAGGAGGAGGAGGAGACAAAAGAGGAAGGAAGGAGGAGAAAGGGGGGAAGGAAGGATGGGAGAGGCAGGTGGGCAGGCAGGGAGGGAGTAAGAGAGAGGTCTATTTTCTGGGAAATGTATTCTTGAGGTGCTGACAAAGAAGTTTTGCTTGCCCAAACTTTAGTTATGCCTTTCAAATCTTCTGCTAGGTTTATCTGGGCCCTTCCTTGTAAAATCCAGTTTTAGCAAAGAGCCCTGCTAAGTCAATTTAGCAAATAATCCCCATCCTCAATATCTGATCACCCTGGATATCTGACCAGGTTCCTCAGCCTGCACCATGGCCCAGGTTATGTCTGATCACCCTGGCCTGTCTGCAGCAGGAATCCTGTTAGATGGGTTTAGCCAGAATGCCCCCATGCCCCTGATGTTTCATCTTAGTAATTTTCATCCACTGACCCCATCCTGCTCCTTGGCTTTACATTTTCACTCGCCCATGCTGTATTTGGAGATGAGCCCAACTTCTCTCCCCAACTGCAAGACCCTGTTTCAGTGGTACCTGTACCTATCTCGAAAGTCCTGAGTAAAGTCTGCCTTACTGTGCTTTAATAAGTCGCACTGGATAATTTTGCTTTAATAGTACAACCCCTGTCCCTAACAGCCATCCTCCATCCCAGCTATGCTTCTGCTGGTGACACCCAGCACAAGAACCCCTAGCGCTATCCTATCAGAATTACTACCCCTCCGTCACCCCTACACACACACACACACACACACACACACACACTCCACTGCTGTGCTGCCAAACCCTCCTCTGGAAAAGGAACCTTCCAGCTTAACCTTGTTTGATAACAAAACAGACTCCTGGTGCCACCAAGGAAAAGCAGTTTCTATGTTTCTAGCTTTCATGCCTCAGGGTGTTGATATCTGGTTCCACCACACTGGGTGCATCTCATTTTAGGAACACCCTTCGCTCAGGCTATCCCACCAAGCCCCAGCCCCCTTACCAATCCTCTCCTGCCCCAGGCCCCTGCAGATCCCAAGACCTGTGTAACCTGCCTTCAATTTTCCTGGGTCATCACTTAAACAGGCCTCAGGTTGGGATCACCCAACCCCGTGGCTGAATACCTGTTCCTTTAAGGTTCCCAGAACAAACAACTAAGGATGCTTGGTTCTCCTCACCTGTACCCCTACCCCACCTCCATCCCAAGGTTCTTCTGTTCCTGCCCATCCCTTGCCCAGAGCTCTCTGAGTAATTATCCCTTCCGGAGAGTCCGCCCACACAAGGCAGCCCTGGATGGTTACAAAACTCCATTCTAGGTCTTTCTTTCTTCTCAAGGCCCCAGCTGCTCATCTCTACTAGTGGAGTTCAGTGCCCCATCTGATCGGAAAATTTCTCCAGAGCCAGCTGGGGTTCTCCAGAGATGAGGAGTGAAGCGTGATGTGGGAGGAGGATAGGTGGAAGAGAGACATCGCCATGGTTGATCTCACCACCTGCTTGCTCATTTGCTTTTTTTTGTTTTGAGACAAGGTCTTGCTGTGTCACCCAGCTGGAATGCAGAGGCCCAGCCACAACTCACTGCTGCCTCGAACTCTCGGGCTCAAGCCATCTTCCCTCCTCAGCCTCCTAAGTAGCTGGGACTACAAGTGTGTGTCCACATGCCAGGATAATTTTTAAAAAATATTTTTAGACACAGGGGCTCTCTATGTCACCCAAGGTGGCCTTGAACTGGCCTCACGCAATTCTCCCACCTTGGCTTCCTGAGTAACTGAGATTGCAGGCCTGAGCCACCAAACCCAGCCCCCTTTGCTTGTTAATGAATAGAAGCAGGACTGGCCAAGAGATGATTAGTTCCCAAACACTAAGCCTCAGTGAGTCCAATTTCTACCTCTTTATCACCACCCCCTGGGCAGGGGCCATAATTATAGTTTTTTTTGAGACAAGGTCTTGCTGTCTCAAAAAATAATTTAGTTTTTAGTAGAAAAACTCATAAGTTAGTTTTTCTACTAAACTGCTGATACCAAGAATAAATCCATGCGTTTTCACAGCAGCACAAACCAGACTCTTCATGCTACTCAGTCCTCCCTCCCTCCACCCTTGACCTCCCCTGACCACTCTAGCCTTGATCTCAACACCTGAATCTCCCTGGGCTCATTATCATGGAGGAGAGTAGGATTTGGGGTTTTTAAGAAAAAACCCTGAGCACCACTTATGTCCTGAGAGATTTCCAGAGGTTGTGGGATCTGAAGAAAGATGAGAGGGCTGGGATCTGACTGGATTTATGCTTCCCCTGCCTGGTTCTCACGTCCCAGCTCTGCCCTGCTGGGAAAAGGCTGGGGCAATATGACCCTTCCCTCTGCCCCCACCCGCTCCACTTCCCTGAGCGAGAGGTGACGCAGCCCAGGGCTTCTGTGTATAGCATCCTGGCAGGTCTTTGTGAGAAGAACTGGACCCCGAGCAGAAGGGGGTCAAAAGATGACCTGATAAGTGTCCTCATACTCTCTCTTTTCCATCCCCAGCCTGGGACACTGGAAGGCCCAAGTTCAGAGGGAAGGAGAGGCTCTCCTGGCAGCTCCACCTTCCCTTCTGCATTTTCCCCTACCCGTGCAGCAGAAATGGGAGAGTGACAGATCAGGCCACCTGGTAGTCAGGACACACCAGAGCAGGACAGGCACAGAGTCAGCCCGGCCCTGTCCATGGCAGGGAGCTCCCTGACAGTTGAGCACCTGGGCAGGATTATCCCCAGGTAGGGGAGTTCACTGCCTCAGAGGACACTTGCCTTGTTGGACAGTGTGAACCGCTGGATAGTTCCTCCTTAGAATGGAACTCAGATTCTCCCCATCCCACCACGTCTCACAGGCCTCAGATCTGCATTGTGGGCACAGAAAATAGGGCTGGTTCTGATTCCTTCAAGGGCCACATATGTGACTTCTCTCTTCCAACTAAGCTTCTCCAGGGCCCTTGGCCAACCTTCAGGACATGGTTGCAGGCCCCTTGCCTGTCCAGGCTCCAGACCATGCACAGTTGTGCTTAGCTGTGTTGCCCATTTTCTGATCTCAGGATCTCCTCTCCAGCTGTTCCCCTCCCAGGCTGTGCGCTGGGGTGGAAACCAGGAGAAATAAGACAGAGGCTGTTATTTTGGACCCTGTTACCCTCTTAGAAGTTGATTTCCTTGCCTGCCCTGTGGTCTCTGCAAATCTTGTCTGCAACTTGCCTGCAGCCTCACGGTGAATTAGCAGAGTCATTGCTCCACCTCTCTCTCCTGGTGAGGTTATTCATGCTTCGTATTCTCACTTGTATGCACTGCTGGGCTCAGGACCACATGGCGGTCATGGTGCTGCATACATGGCGGGAGGCAGGGGATAGATGTGGGAGTGAGGACATGTTTGGTTGGAGAGTGCTGGGTCTCCAGGGGGCCTAGATCTACTGGCAGCTCAGGGCTTCACATTGCCTGCTCTGGACCTCCTGGCTCTGTCTTTGCTGTTGAAGAGTCCTGAATCTTAACCAAAAATAGGTGTGAGGGTTCTGCTACACTGTACCGCGTGTCTAAACTATACTAGACGTGGGGCTTAGGAAAGCTCCCCTTTCCCCATAAAAAAGCTCTATGGGGTTGGATCACTCTCTACAGATTCTTCTTTTGAATCTCATTGGCTCTGCCGGTTGTTCCCGACACCTACAGCCACAGAGAAGTCACAAAGTGAAGCCCTCAGCTTGTCCTTCTCTCAGCTCTCGGCAGCCTCAGTGGCCTCATCTGAACGGTGCAGATGATAGCTGCCACTTCACAGGGCTGCCTAGAGAACAAAATCCAGTATTAAAAGCACCTCATAGCACATTACAGATGCTCAAGAAAGTTGGCTGGTGTTACTCATATTCTGCTGCAGCCCCTAGGCTGACCCCATCTCTGACAGTCCCCCAACTTGTTCTCTCCCTGCTCCTTGCTCCCTTTCCTCTAGGGTTTGCTGAGAGCAGAGGGAGAGAAAGGGTGGATGGTCAGTCACCCTTGCTGGCTATGACAGGTTGCAGTCATGGTGGGAAAGGAGACAGCATTACTGTTAAGCACTCTCCTGAGATTCATGATGGACCCTCCTCCAGCAATGCAGGGGCCCTCAAGCTCAAGGTGGAGAGAAGTGAGATTCTGGGGCAGGGCACCCACCCAAGTTCAAGCCCAGCAACTGTACTCATGAGCAACACAGGATATGGTGTAGGAGAGATGCAAGTCTCCACTCTGCCACTTACCATCTGCAAATCATGACACACTGCCTACCCTCCTAGGTCTTGGCTTCCTCCTGTGTTATGGCGAAACTGATCCACTCACCTCCCAAGCTGATGTGGACACTGAGAGAAGACCCTCTTCCCTTCAGGCTCTGCTTTTTTGCCTTGGACCCTCCATGCACTCCCTGCTGTCATTACTGGACTTGCAGGTCCTGCCCTGTCATTTATCAAAGACTTTGGCTCCTGGTTTACAGACTTCCTTCACCCCTTGTCCTCTGCAACCTCCTGGATGACATCACCAACCACGCAGATGGTGACCTGGCCATACTCTGGCCTCTCAGATCCTTGGGGCCCCATTTCCAACGACCTCACCCCTCCTCTACTTCAGTTATCCACAGCCACATCCTGCTTGGGACTTATCACTTATAACCGCTCCCCCTCCAGACTATCTCAAGCATCCCACGCTCAGTCAGTTCATCCTCCAGCTTTGTGATTCAACCGTTCCCACCAGCCCTGCTCACTCTTCTCAATTGCCATGGTCCTCTGCTTTCTTCCAGATTGCCCATTCTGTCCTGTCTTGACTTCTCTCCTCTAGCCATCTTACATTCCACAGTTTTTCATTCAATAATAGTTTTGTTGTTGTTGTTGTTTGTTTTGTTTGTTTGTTTGTTTGAGACAAGATCTCACTCCATCACCCAGGCTGGAGCACAGTGGCAACAATCAGAGCTCACTGCAGCTTCAACCTCTTGGGCTCAAGCAATCCTCCACCTCAGCCTCCCAAGTAGCTGGGACTACAGGTGGGCACCACCATACCCCAGTTAATTTTTGTACTTTTTTGTAGAGACAAGGTCTCACTATGTTGCCCAGGCTGGTCTCAACCTCCCAGGCTCAAGCAATCCTCTGTCTCAGCCTTCCAAAGTGCTGGGATTATAGGCATAAGCCACCGCTCCTGGTCCAATAACATTTTTGCTAAGACCCTAAATTCCTTTGTCCCTCATCTTTGATCACCCTAGCCCTGGATGAAGCCAGCTATGTACTTTCTCTGCATCTGTATCCAAGAAGCTTAGCACTGTGGTATTGGTAGGGGGAGTCAGAGAACCGGGCCAACTGGTTTCCTATAAAGTCATGATCGCCAGTCATTAAATGTCTTTATTCCTCACAGAAATCTCCTTGGCTTCCCTGGCTAGCTTCTTCCCACCTTCCATAATGATTCCAGAGTTTCTCCATTTTTCTCATGCCCCCGAACCCCCTCCCATCCCCAACTCTCAGCAGAGGTCCTTGCTTCCTACTTGTCAGAGAAGATAACAGTCAACAGACAGGCAGTCCCTCAGCTTCCAACACCAAGCAAATCAACCACCAACACCTGCACACACCTTGCCTTCCTTCCTCCTGCTGCAGTGGAGAGGCTGCTCCATCCTGCGCTTTCCCACCCTGTGTACTCCTTCCCTCCCAGGAATCCTACTGTGTTAATTAACTCTTCCTCTCAACTGAGTGCTTTCTATGCATTTAGATATACTCAACTCCCTCCCATCATTAGAAAAGAGTGGCAGTGCAGCGGGATAATTAACGAATCGGAGAGACCGAGGAATTGAGGGGGAATTACTTAATTATTTAGGTGCACTGACCCAGTTGGATTAACATCTAAAGGACTGAGCCCCAAACAAAGAGTCAAGCTACCTTTTAAGCATTTCGGCAGGGAGAGGAGGAGGAGAAGGAGGGAGGGAAGGAGGAGAAAAAAAGAGAAAAACTTCTCACCTGGTCCTCATTCTCCTCCAGCTATCACTCTCTTTCCCCTTTTTTACTCCTCCACGTTTCAAAATAGCTGCCTACACTATGCTGTCTTCATCTTCTTACTTTCTATCCTAGTCTGTTCAGGCTGCTATGAAAAAATATCATAAACTGGGTAGCTTATAAACCACAGAAACTTATCTCTCACAGTTCCGAAGTCTAAGATGTTCAAGATCAATATTGGCAGATTTGGTGTCTGGTTAGGGCCTTTGTCCTGGTTCATGAATGGCATCTTCTTGCTGTGGTTTACATGGTGGAAGGAGAAAAAAGAGCTCCCCTGGGCCCCTTTTATAAAGGCATTAATCCCCTCAGGACTTAATCACCTCTCCAAAGGCTCATCCTCCTAATACTATTATATTGAGGGTTATAATTTCAACCTATGAATTTTGGGGGACACAAACATTCACATCATAGCACTTCCCATCATTCATCAACCCATCCCGTCCCTATGTGGACTCCCACACCTCTGAATCACCAAAACAGCTCCCACTGACAGCACCAGTGGCCTGCATGTCTCCATTTTAACCCAAGTCTCACCTCACCCTGCAGCAGCACCTACCGTGCTCATCATCTCTCCCTGCAACTTCAGAGACACCTGCTGCTCTTCTCCTTCCTTCCCCTGTGGCCACTCCTTTGGGGTCTCCTCTGCAAATTTCTCCTCTGCTGCTTGTCCATTAAAGCTTAGAGTCCAGGACTTTCTTGCTGCCCACCTTCTTCCTGGTTAATTTCATTCTTACCTGTCGCATTAATCACCAATTGCAAATAACATATAAAACTTTCACCCAGGTTTATTTATGCACCTGCCATTTGATATCACCCCTGAGACATCTCAAAGGAGATCCATACTCAACAGTTCCTCAAACTCATGGTCTCTCCAACCCTCTTCCCCTTCTGAAATCCTGGTTCTCTTCCATTCACTCTATGTACCCAGAGTGCCTCCAAAAACCAATCTCTTCCTCACTCTATATCCAATCTGTCACCAAGTCCTGCAGATTCTATTTCCTAAATTTCTCTCAAATCCATCCAATCTTTCTCATCTTCACCATGCCCACGTACGCTAGTCCAAGCTAGTTCTAGCACCATGACCTCCTAACTGGTATATGCCATGCTACTCTGGACCCATCCCAACTCCTTGCTAGTCCACACTGCAGCTGAAACACATGCAAAACACATCTAATTACATCATTCCCTTCTTCTTCTTCTTCTTCTTCTTCTTCTTCTTCTTCTTCTTCTTCTTCTTCTTCTTCTTTTTTCTTTTTTTGAGACAAAATCTTGCTCTTGTTCCCCAGGCTGGAGTGCAATGGCACAATCTTGGCTCACTGGAACCTCCACCTCCTGGGTTCAAGCAATTCTCCTGCCTCAGCCTCCCGAGTAGCTGGGATTACAGGTGCCTGCCACCATGCCCGGCTAATTTTTGTATTTTTAGTAGAGACAGGGTTTCACCATGTTGGCCAGGCTGGTCTCGAACTCCAGATGTCAGGTGATCCGCCCACCTTGGCCTCCCAAAGTGCTGGGATTACAGGCGTGAGCCACCACGCCTGGCCCATCATTCCTTTCTTAACCTGTCTGCAAAACATCTAATTACATCATTCCCTTCTTAAGGGGTCAACAGCTTCCTGTGGCTCTTATGGTAAACATAGAACTTCCTAACATGGGATGCAAGAACATTTATGGTTTGACACTCAGCTCATCTAGGTACTGGGTTCTGGGCCACACAGCCTAAACTTACAGTCTGACTCTGGCCCTTATTGCCAGTGGGACCCTGGGCAAGTTACCTTCTGAATCCTCTTGTGCCTCAATGTCCTTATCTGTAAAATAGTGATATAATGCTACTACCTCATATGGTTATGTGAGAATTAAGTGCATTAAACACCTAGAGTGGTATCTTGCACATAGTAAGTATTTGATGAGTGTTAGCTCTTTCAGTTCCTGCCTCTGGCCACATCTCTCACCCCACTCTCTCTCATCTCTCTGTTCTAGACATGCTGGCTTTTTTGTTTTTATTGACACCATGCTTCCTCTCTCCACAGGGCCTTTGCATGTTCTGTTCCTGCTGGGACTCTATTTCTTTGTCTTCAGCTATTCATTGCCAATGCAGCCTTCAGATCACAATGCAAGTATAATTTTGGGGTTGAGGGGGAGCTTCCTGGAGTTCCCTGACTGGCACTAGTCATCAGCGCTATTTTATATTTATGTATGATGATAATAATCTATCTCTTCCACAAGACTATGGGATCCATAAACAAGAGCAGAAATTGTGTTTATTTTTGTGAGCTTTGTAACTCCAGCATCTAGCAGAGTGCCTCACATTATAATAAAGGCTTCATGAATATTTGCTAGTAAATGAAAGAAGATTGAAAGAGCAGTTTAGGGGTGCTTTGTAAATGTTCATTTAATCTGACAAGGTACCCCTACCATGAAGGATCTAAAAGTATTCCCCTGTCCCCAAGTAATTCCCCCACTCCTAACCACAGTTCCTGAAAAATCACCACTAGGGTCCATCGTTTGGAAAGGGCCTTATTATCTCTGAGGTCAAAACACATTAATTATCCAAAACATTAGCCACAGAGATGAGCTCCTCTCATTTCCTGTACTGCCCACAGCTGGTGTAGAGGGCAACACCCTGGAGGCACAGAACATTAGAATATTAGAGTATCAGAACATGAAGACACCCTTGGGGCCATCCAGCCATCTCTTTCACTTTACAGATTTGGAAACTGAGGTCCAAAGAGGGGAAGGGAGGGATTCAATTTCACACAGCAAATTCATGGTAGAATGAAGACTAGGAACCAAGTCCCTGACCACCAACCCAGGGCTCTTTGCACTGCCCATTGCAGTTCACTAGTTCATGCATTTAATAAATATTAAGCACCACTGTGGGCAAAAATCATATTCATACATACATAAAGAACTCTGCTGCAAAAGCAGCTAAGTTGGTGCTCTCATAGAAGGGCTTGTAGCCATGCTGTGGAAGCCTACAGCAGAAAGCAGTCAATTCCAGGCTGAGTCAGGGCCTGCTTCATGGAAGAGGGGGTAATGTTTGAAGTGGACCCTAAAAAATAATCAGGGAAAAGCCAGGATAAGCATCTTAGCCTGAATAAATAGCACCCATCCTGGGATTTGGGGACCAGATGTCTGTTTGGGGAGCTGTCCTTGACTGCTTGTAAAGCTACAGGGAAACAGAAATGGGGCAGAGAATCAGGACCTAAAAGGAAGTTAGAGCCAAGCAGAAAGAGGAGAATAAGCTGGAAGATCAGCTGCCCTACCTCTATTTGGCAGAAGCTTTCCAAAACCCGAAAGACTGCCCTTCTCTCCCACCATTAGTAGGTCAACATAGGATAGACAACCCCTCCTCCCCCAGCTCCCTGCTTCCAGAGGATTATGTAACCAAGTCCAAGCTCACACCACTCACCACACAACAGCAAAGGCAAAGAAAGCAACCCTATTCAGAAAACCAAGAAGATAGTGGACTAGCATCATAAAGAACCATCTGAAGTCGGCATGAGTTTTAGGCTCCTTTTTACATTAAGGGGAGGGGAAGAGGAAGGGGTTGGGATCAAGAGGTGTTTGATGACCACAGACATCTGGATGCCAGCAAGGGTCTGAGAAGGTTGTAAAAGTTCTTTTTCCTAGGTCAGGTCACAATATTCCTATAAATCTTTAATGTAACATTGTTATTTGTCTGTATTCTTCCTTATCTCCTTGTGGGTTAGTTTGGGGAAAAGAACTGTTATCATTTCTTTAAGTTGAACTGCAAGCTAATCTCCTATAATTAGCTGGTCTATGTACAGAGCTAAGCAGAAGCTTTTAACCTAAAGGATATTACCCCTGGAGTTCAGAGGCAAAATGGAGTCAGTCATGCTAAGCCTCCCTCCACTATTTCAATTTCCCCATTGTTAAAGGTTCATCCCACAGTCTTGTGGGACTGGGGACAATGGGACATCATCTCACCTGGCTACTTCCTGTCAAACAGGGTCTACAAGGGGTGACTATGGAATGAAACCATTTGACCTGGCTAAGGAAATATTTCATAGTGCCATTTTTAGGAACAATGATCATGGGCATTTCCCTTTTTGCTTTGATAGTTTTAGTGAGACTTGCACAATCTTTGTTTACACAGTACATAATAAGTTTTACTAGAATGTAGGCCACCATGACTAAAAGAAGAACATCAAGGCTGAATTTAAGAATGCCTCCCAAGATTAATAGAATTACACTAGGAATCCAGGAGAATAGGTCTGTAAAGCAGTCTCTGTAAGTGCCCCCAGATTAAGCCTGCTTTGGTGTTCTAAGGTTTGTTAAAGCCAGGTAGCCTGTTGTCTAATTGTATCAATATGGGGCTGTAGAGGAGGAATTAAGCTAGCAGCAGGTGGCTAGGGACGCCATTTGGTAAGTAGAAAGTAGGCTTGCAGGCTTGTGGGTCCTTCTTATTGCTTTGCATGTAGTGTCTAATGAGGGGCTGCATAAGAAAGAAACATGGGGCCTCTGGGTATGGAGTTATGAATTGGATCCTATGTGTGATTTGAAAAACCAGATTCCATAAATCTAATGCCCAAGAGGCTACATGACTAAAATCATGTGTACAGGAACAACTATAGGATCAGAGTGGTCATGTACTGAGCAAGGTTTAAGATGACAAATCCGGCAGTGTGATATGCTAGTGAAAGAGGCAATAGACTGAGAAATCCTAACTGAAAAGTTGTCTTGCCAAGGAAACAAAAATCCCTAAAGGACTTGCAAGACACATAGAGGGTACATTTTCATTTTACTTATCTTTTGGTGAAAGAGTAGCTTTCGGTCTTTTAAGTGCTCACAAGCCCACTGTTTTCTGGTTTCTGGGTTAGTGGGGTGTCTTCTGGTGGTGCTGCCTTGACCTGAGTATAATGTGCACATGGCTTTACTCCAGCAAGTTTAACTGAGGAATGTGTGTTCACGAGCAGCTCAAAAAGCCTTGTCCACTTGGCAGCAAATTGGTGTTCAGGTCCTTGTTCTTTCCAAGTATTTGGGAGGACCCAATTTCCCAGTTGAAAAGGATGTAGGACCACATCTGTTGGATGAGTGGTCCTGCTAGAAGCAAACTCATGAACAGAAGTTAGTATAGTGCCTAGAGTCTTAACATTTGGTAATTGCCAAATCTCTTAAAACATCAGTTGGTTCTCTCACCATGACGGAAACCTAGAATGGGCTACCAGATAATATTTCAAAGGGGCTCAATTTGAACCAACTTGAGGGAGCCACTCAAATCCACAACAGCAAACAGCCACATCTTATCCCAAGTCAAACATTTCTTGATATATTTTGGCAATGCTTCTTTTTAGAGTATGGTTCATCTCCAAGATGATAATCTAAAGGTTTCAGGAAGAGACAAGTCACAACACCCCCTCCTGTAGCCATCATAGACAGTCTTCTTTGAATTAAGGTAGGCGGGTATTAACTACAGCATATGTGGCCCCTGTATCAATAAGAAAGTCAATAAGTTTGTTCCCCACTGTCAATTTTACCCAGGGCTCCTGGGACTATGACAGCAGTTGGCTAAGCATACATATTCAATGTATGTATGTTACAGGAGAAGCTACAAATATTTATGAAGGTGATCCTGACACATGCATGTTGTACAAACATGCATGTTACATATGACCCATGTTTACCTTGAGGTGAAAACATAACATTTAAATGTACTACAATTAGGCCCTGTACATCAAATCAGAACACAAAGGCATGAAAATGCACAATCTCTATAACCAGCCAGAACCAGTTCATGGCCAGCAGTCTTCTTATCAGGAGAAAATTAGTGAAATCAGTCTTTCGTTTAATCAAAGCTATAGTTTGGCTGGTGGAACTGGGGTTCAGTTAGTCAGCATGTATGAACTGGATGAGTTGCAATTGTTTTAATATTGTTTGTCTTAAGGCCAGTGCTTGCTTGGCTGCTAGAGAAAAAGAGAAACCTTGTGTCGTTGAGAATATAACTTATTCTTTAAGTGTAGCGATGCATGACTTAACTCTTGCCTGGCATGGCCTTAGGTCCTGTTTATAATTTGGTATTTTATTGCCACGAAATTTCAGTTATGTCAGTCTTATGACCTCTATTTTAACATTCGTGTTGATTAGTTGTTGTATCTAAACCACAAAAGAGAGAGGGTATAATGAGGTGTGTCTGACTTCCCATCACATTATACCTGAAGACGAAGTTTTTAAGGTTTGTCTGGGGTCCCCTTAGCCAAGAGGGGGGTCATTCTGTCAGTGGGGGGCTTAAGATTTTATTTTTAGTTGACATTCTCCCATTTGGCCAAGATATACCAACGGCAGCATAAATGGCCAAACTTTTATTTGTTCCACATTGTTGCTGGGGGTGTTGTGGCTACCTGCCCCAGGTCCATCATATCTCTTGGTAGGATCCCTGTGGCCAAGGAACTCAAAGCCAAAAGACTTGTATTCAATTAAATGTTTTAGGCCAGATGGTAATGGAGGTGGGCAAGCATTCATTAACCCTTAAAACCTTTTAAATAACATAAGAGCCAAAACCAAAAGCCAAATAGCAAAGTTACAAAACTGACCTTTCTATAAGTTCTGTGTGTTGAGCCATCAGCTGTTTAGGCATCTGTGTACCTATATTTGGAGGATCTGAACTAATTCTACTCCTTAAAAGTAAAATTAGTACATCAAAAAGTGTTTTGTGCCTACCTCTCCCATGATAGTCCTTGGGCCCAGAAGGATTGAATAGTTTTTTAAATCCTGGAGATACTAGGTACAGAGAGAAAGGTAAACCCAATTTCTATAAGCTATAAATAGCTCAAAAAGAAAAAAGGCAGGCCAGGCACAGTGGCTCACGCCTGTAATCCCAGTACTTTGGGAGGCCAAGGCGGGTGGATCACGAGGTCAGGAGATCAAGACCATCCTTGCTAACATGGTGAAACCCTGTCTCTACTAAAAATACAAAAAATTAGCCAGGCATGGTGGCACATGCCTGTAGTCCCAGCTACTCTTGACTCTGGAAAACAAAACATGAAGAATTACAACATTTCAAACTTAATTTAGAATTAGATTTTGAGGACATTTGTCAAATATGTTAAAGCCTCAAAACATTTGATCAAAACAGAACCACAGGTCTTTGTAAAATAAGTTATTCATTTCACAAAAGTAATAATTCAAAGACTTTAATAGCAATACAGAAAGTTACATGAATATAAAAACTTAACCTTTCTAAAGTTCAGTTTTCCTAAGTAATCAAAAATCTGATGAAGATAACGTAAGAATTAGGAATTATCTCGAGAAAATGTAAAATCTTTCCCTTTTTTTTTTTTTTTTTTTTGGGACAGGGTCTCACTCTGTCATCCAGGCGGAAGTGCAGTGGCACAATCATAACTCACTACAGCCTTGAACTCCTGGACTCAAGTGATCCTCCCGCCTCAGCCTCCCCAGTAGCTAAGACTACAGGCATGCACCACCACAAACAGCTAAGTTGTTTTTCAGAGATGGGGTCTTGCTATGTTGCCCAGGCTGGTCTTGAATGAGCTTCAAGTGAGCCTCCTACCTCATCCTCCCAAAGCACTAGGATTACAGGCATGAGTCACTGTTGCCCAGCCTAAAATAATTGTTTTTTAGGCCAGCTATCAAAAACGCAAAGAAAAATTTTCTGTAGTGTGATTGCTTCTCCTTATGGGAAGCCCATTTAGATAACCTGTAACTCAAACCTGATGAAAACAATACTTGAATGTAATCAGACACAGAAAGACTGTTCAAGGCCATGAGTAGCTGAGTCCAAGCTCATATTACTTGCCACACAACAGCCAATAAGTCTAGAGACAAGGTGTTGTGGCAAGGAAAGCTACCTTATTCAGAGAACCAGAAAACCAAGAAGATGGTGGATCATCATCATAAAGAACCATCTGAAGTCAGCACGAATGTTAGGCTGTTTTTTGTATTAAGGGAAGGGGAAGAAGAAGGGGATTGCGATCACGAGGTGACTGATGACCACAGACACCTGGGTGGCAGCAAGGGTCTGAGGAGGTTGTAAAGCTTCCTTTTTCTAGGTCAGGTCACAATGTTCCTATAAATCTTTAACATAACATTGTTATTTGTCTGTATATTTCCTTATCTCCTTGGGGGTTAGTTTGGGGAAAGGAACTGTTACCATCTTTTTAAAGTTGAACTGCAAGCTAAACTCCTATAACTAGCTGATCTACGTACAGAGTTAAGCAGAAGATTTTAACCTAAAGGATATTACCCCTGGGGGTCAGAGGCAAAATGGAGTCAGTCATGCTAAGTCTCCCTCCACTCTTTTTCTTTTTTGAGATGGAATTTCACTCTTACTGCCCAGGCCGGAGTGCAGTGGCATGATCTCAGCTCACTGCAATCTCCGCCTCCTGGGTTCAAGCAATTCTCTTGCCTCAGCCTCCCAAGTAGCTGAGATTACAGGTGTCCACCACCACACTCAGCTAATTTTTGTAGTTTAGTGGAGATGGGGTTTCACCATGTTGGTCAGGCTGGTCTGGAACTCCTGACCTCAGGTGATCTAACCACCTTAGCCTCCCAAAGTACTGGGACAGGTGTAAGCCACCGTGCCCGGTCCCTCCACTCTTATAATTAAACCAGCTGTTGCGTCTCCTGTCAAGAAACCAATTGTGAAGATTCACCATGTTCTAGACGGGAAAACGGCTGTAGACTGGGAGAGGCCAGTCAGGGACAAAGCCAAAGTTAATATAGAGGATGGAGCTCCTAGGGTATAGGGGTTGGGTCTGGGCTAGGGAGCTGGAAACCTAGGTTTTATGCTTGTCCCGGTTTTGACATTGGCCCTGAGCAGTGCTGTTTCTCATCAGCCTCTGCCTGCTCCAGGGGTCACAGGGCCAAGCCAGATAGAGGGTTGCTAGCGTCACTGGACACAAGATTGCTTTCCCACAGCTCCCCTTCCTCCAGCCCCTCTGCTCCACATCCGGAAACCTGGGTACCCTTCACCCACCTAGCTCTGTCCCACAGTGAGATTTATTGCTGGCTGCCCTGCCATCTGCCCCAGGGTAATAAATCAGGGCAGAGCAGAATTGCAATCACCCCAAGCATGGAGTGTATAAAAGGGGAAGGGCTAAGGGAGCCACAGAACCTCAGTGGATCTCAGAGAGAGCCCCAGACTGAGGAAAGGATGGACGGATGGAGAAGAATGCCTCGCTGGGGACTGCTGCTGCTGCTCTGGGGCTCCTGCACCTTCGGTCTCCCGACAGACACCACCACCTTTAAACGGTAATTGGTAACTCAGGCAGAGAAGGGATGGGAGGGGTGCAGGGTGCAGGGTTCCCACCTTCCCAACACCCTGACTTTTCCACGTGTGCTGTCATTCAATCCTTACAATCAGCTGGACAGGGAGGTATGGAACTGTTCAGAGAGGTCAGGTGACTTGCCCAATAAATGACACTAGTAGTCAGATCTGGAAGCTGTGTCTTTTGCTTCCTGCCCAGAGCACCATGCTAACTAAGCACTGTAGAGAACTCAGAAGTATTAGGACATGCCCCTTGCCCTTGAGGAGCTCACAGCCTGAATATTAAGAAGTGTATGGGTGGTTGGGCGCTGTGGCTTCTGCCTGTAATCCCAGCCCTTTGGGAGGGCGAGGCAGATCACTTGAGGTCAGGAGTTTGAGACCAGCCTGGCCAACATGGGGAAACCCTGTCTCTACTAAAAATACAAAAATCAGATGGGCGTGGTGGCAGGCACTTGTAATTCCCAGCTACTTGGGAGGCTGAGGCAGGAGAATCGTTTGAGCCTGGGAGGCGGAGGTTGCTGAGCCAAGATCGTGCCACTGCACTCCAGCCTGAGTGACAGAGTGAGACTCCATCTAAGAAAAAAATGGGGGGGGGGGGTGGGGGGTGGGGGGTGGGGCATGGGTACAGACTGAGCCACTGCACTCCAGCCTGGGTGATAGAGCCAGACCTTATCTAAAAAAGAAAAAGAAAAAAAAGGCTGAAGAAGGGGAATAGACAGCATTTGAGAGAAGGCCTCACAGAGAAAGGGGCTTTCAATCTGGGGACAGCAGATGTGACCAGCAGTCCTGAAGGTAGGAAGGCAAATTTTAATCACGGTAATACTTGCTAAGCCTATAAAATGCTTAGGGTGTCACAGGATCTTTTCACATGTCTCATCTCAAGTCATGCCCCCAACAACTCAGCATTCCCACTTTGCAGATGAGGACACTGAGGCTCAGGGAGGTGATATGTAAGAGGCTAAGCCTCAACACACACTGGGCCTTTTGCTTCCAAAACTGCTTTCCCTTGCTCTGAGGCTCTCAGAGAGTAACTGCTGGGTTGTGAGCACTGGGTAAGAGGATGGGTACTTCAAAGCAGCTGCACCCCAGGATAAAGGCAGAGGAAAGTAAAAACATCTTCCCCTGCTGTTATCCAAAAGAGAAAAAGAATGGAATTGGGCAAGGGGTGGAGAGGGAATCCAGCTTTTGAAACAGAATTATAGGAATTTTGCTACCTGCTATGTGCAGAGCATCATGTGAGGCACTTGGGACAGCTGAATGAATGAGCTGCTTCTCAAGGTGAACATGTACATATATATGCTCACAATTTACATATATTGAGCAGTGGGCACATGGTTTCATCTGCACAGTGACTCTGAGGTAGGTACTACCATTAGGCTCATTTTTAGAGGGTTTAATGGAGACTTAGAAGAGGCCCAGAGAGGTTAGGTAGCTTTCTCAGAATCACACAGGTGGTAAGGGGATTCAGGCATGCCCCCTGCAACCACTGTCTTCACCACCATATGGCACCAGTTCCACATGCTGTACAGTGCAGGCTGTGAGACCCAAGGAAAAACAGAGCAGAGGCCCAAGGGAAGGTGAGGCCAGTGTGGGCTGGAGGCCTTGGGGCAAGCTTCTTGGAGGTGGGTGTACATGTTGGGGCTTGGAGGACTAAAGAAACTGGGGGGAAAAGGAAGGGGAGAAGGAAAGGATTTTCTGAAAAGGAAATGGCAAAAAGTAAAAGTCCAAACCATAGGCAGCTGTGAGTAAATAATGGGAAATGCAACCTCTTTGGGGTCAAACCTCTGACCCTCCATTTTCCCATCTGTAAAGTGGGAGTAATAAAATCATCCACCTTATGAAAGCAAATAAAATAATGATTGTGAAAATATTTTGGTAACAGTAAACTGTGATAGGAAGATAACAAATCATTTCTGTTACAATATCATGCTGATAGGCATAAAAGTTGCATTCATGTCCATGGGCAAAATGAGAGTAAGTAGAATGCATGGGACGCAGGAAGGATGTAGGAAGGAAAGGGTAGTGTAAGTATAGGAGGACTGGCCGCTGAGAAGAAAGTAGAAGAAAGAGGGAATATCCCTGTGTATGGGAAAGTCTATTGCAGAGTCAACTTGGGCTTCCATCCTGGGACCTTCCGGTGAACAGCTAGAGACATCTTCCTCTGGGCTTTGGCAAACAGCCTTTACGTCGGGACCCAGGGGGCCCTATATGGGAAATAAGGCCAGATACATGCTCTGAATCCCTGCTTCAACATTTCTGAGTCACCTTTGTCCCCGTGAGCCTTCATTTTTCTCATCTATAAAATGGATGACAGCTAGCTTGTTGGAGAGCTCTCAGTAGCAACTCAGTAGAGTCAGTTTCCCAGGTCTCTTTAATTCTGCCTCTCAAAGGTGATGGGAAAACATCTGGACAAGAAGCCAAGGGACTGGGACACATCTCTCCAAGGACGAGGTGCACGGTACTCTGAAGATGCTGGCATCTCTCTATGCCCAACCCAGCTCAGGGGATCCTCTCCACCACAGCCCTGGTTGGGTGCCTGTCCCCTGGTGTACTGGAGACCTCGCAGCTGCTGTGGGCATCTGCTGCCACCTAGTGGCCTCCCATGGCACTGTCTCCCCACCAGCCCCTAGTTTTGACAGGGGCACTCCCTGGCATTCATCTCTTCAGAGGGAATGTCTGTGCCTGTTTCCCGTCTGTCCTCCTGCCAGCTGGAGTTCCTTAAAAGCAGTCATGATCGTTATCTTTCTAGCTCCAGTTTCCAGCACAGTGAGGCACAAAGTAGTTGTTCAGCAGGTGATTATGGAATAAATGAATGAACGGACCAATAAACAAACAGCCTTGTCTAATTAAAATTAGGCAACAGAAGGAAGTCACTTCAGGGTTATTTAATCCGCAGGCAGCTGACTCCTCTAAATTGACTCTTGACAAGAGGTAACTCTTATAAACGCTCCAGAGGCCTTCAGGGACAGAGGTGATTTCCAGGTGGCTGGGCTAACATTAAAGGTGGTCGTACTAAAAGCAGGGATTTGGCCTCAGGGACTCTACCGTTATGGTGGGGGTACAGCACTTTTCTATTTTTGCTTCCTCCACCATGAGCCAGGATCTTCCTCAAGAGGATGCCCTCAATCCGAGAAAGCCTGAAGGAACGAGGTGTGGACATGGCCAGACTTGGTCCCGAGTGGAGCCAGCCCATGAAGAGGCTGGCCCTTGGCAACACCACCTCCTCCGTGATCCTCACCAACTACATGGATGTGAGTGCCTGGCCCAGCCCCTCGCTCCCTCCCTGTCTCCTTTCCCCCACGGACCTAGGGCTTTCTTTGCCACTAGACTCTCCCTTCCTATGCTGTGTTTGACGAAAGCGCTGAGGAACATTCCCATTTTCTGGTTGGAAAGCCTGAGCACAGAACACAGGAAAGCACTCAGGGGCCATTCAGGGGCAGGGTTAGGTTTGGAACTCAGCCCAGGCCTTAAGCCAGGTGTCACAGGTGGGTGGGAAGGGGTGTGTGACTCAGGTGGGGGTTTCTGTGACCTGGTCCAGCACAGTCTGACGGCTTCCTGCCCCAGTAGATTCTCAAGGGTCAAGTTCGCATCCTGCTTCATTCTCAATGTTTTGATTTCGCCATTTTGTCTTACTGAGATTCCCACTTTCTGGGATGCCATGGGGCGATGCTAAGCCTCCTACCAGTTCCTGCAGGACAGCAGAAACCCTGAGAGGCTATAGGACCTCACCTGGGCCAAATCTTACCCTGACAGCCAAGAGCGAAGCCAGGCAAGACCCCAAGACCCAAGGTCCCCTGAGCCCCTCCAGCCCTCTCTTTTTACCCCCACAGACCCAGTACTATGGCGAGATTGGCATCGGCACCCCACCCCAGACCTTCAAAGTCGTCTTTGACACTGGTTCGTCCAACGTTTGGGTGCCCTCCTCCAAGTGCAGCCGTCTCTACACTGCCTGTGGTGAGACCTAAGACCCACAGTGCCTCTCCCCAATCCCCCTGCCCTACTGTGCATGAGCAATCCTGCCTCACACCTAGCTCCCATCCCGCTTGCCACCAAGGGAGTGCCTTCCTCTCTGCCTCTGTACCCACTGACCCTGACACTTAGGGGAGAGAGGAAGATGTCTCCCATTTTTCTGATATAGCCACCAAGGTTTTAAAAAAAAAAAAAAAAAAAAAAAGAAAGCTCCAAGAATCCCTGACCACCCAGAAGGCCACTTCCCAGTCTTCCTGAGATTGAGACAGGACTGAATTCTCAAACCCATCCCAGGCACTCGGAACTCTTCCATCCCTAGTCTTAATCAACAACCTCTTAATGGGCACTTACTCTGTGCCCAGCATCTTCTCTGGTGTTATCAGTGTTAGTGATTACTTTAAATTCCTTCATTTAGGACAAAATTATCGAGGTATGGGCACATTAGGGGGGCCCAAGAAACCCAGTCCTTGATTGATGAAGCACATATTCCAAGCCTCCTGACCCTAGAGTCACTCGTCCCTGTACCTAAGCTAAGTCCTAAGCCACACCAGCCATACCCACAATGCACCCTGCCTCTGAGTCCCCCTGTCTGGGCCACTCTTGGACAAACCTAAGCCTCTGTCCCCCTGCCAGTGTATCACAAGCTCTTCGATGCTTCGGATTCCTCCAGCTACAAGCACAATGGAACGGAACTCACCCTCCGCTATTCAACAGGGACAGTCAGTGGCTTTCTGAGCCAAGACATCATCACCGTAAGTGGGGTTGCCCTAGGTCATCTGCTCCCAACCCCTTCTGTCCCCAGGCATCTGCTGACCCTCCAGGGGCCATACCTGCGGGGAGGTGCACTGCAGCCCACTTGGAGCCTGGGGAGCTGAGGAACACCCTGCTCTGCCACATCTGGCTGTTGCTGCAAAGCAGCAGTACCTATGGGGGAGCAAGCTTGGGCTACGGGCTTAACTGTTGGGTGGTTTATGGACGTTTTTGCATCTGACTTGCATGTAGGGCTTGTCGTGAGCCCCATGGCTGCAGTCAAGTAACTTGCCCAAGTTCACCAGCTCTGACTGGGCTACACCCTAGACTGAAATCCAGGGTCAGGGTCAGGCTGAGTTTTAGGGTCAGGCATAGGTTTTAAGGTCACAGTTGAGGTTGACTCTGGGATTCAGGTCAAGTCCTGCTTTTTTTTTTATTTGGCCTATGTCTGACCCTTTCCTCATTCTGGAGTTTCTCAGGCCCTGCTCCATCAGAGTTAGGGGAGGGGCACACATGGGGCCTGACAGAAAATCAGGGTGATTCCTGCCTCCCTCCCTTTTTCTGTGAACTCAGATATAAAGAAGGGAGAAGGGCAAGGTTGGCTGTGCTGAAGAAACCCTCGCCCATGATAAGCGTGGGGGCCAAGACCTAGTCCTGCCGGGCACGAAAGGCGGGCCACTGGGGAGGGGGAGGCGCTCTTGGCAGCTTTTCTTTTGCTGCTTGGCAGGACCACCCTCTCAGCCTCTACTGTCCAATTCCTGGTCAACTCCAGCTCTCTCTCGGCTCTGTGGCACAGACGTATTGGCATACACATTGGCGTACACAGAGTGTGTGCATGCAGAGTTGAGGAAACACTCTTACTCCAAATTCTGTACCCTGAAGCCTGTGTGGCCCTGGGATCCCTAGTGTGGAAGCCCAGACCAGACTCCAGCCAAGGAGCGGGCAGTGGGCTTGGTCTCCTCTGGTCCTTCCTCCCACAGGTGGGTGGAATCACAGTGACACAGATGTTTGGAGAGGTCACGGAGATGCCTGCCTTACCCTTCATGCTGGCCGAGTTTGATGGGGTTGTGGGCATGGGCTTCATTGAACAGGCCATTGGCAGGGTCACCCCTATCTTCGACAACATCCTCTCCCAAGGGGTGCTAAAAGAGGACGTCTTCTCTTTCTACTACAACAGGTGGGGACTGGGACTCCAGGGGCTGAGGTGGGGGGAGAGGAGGGGAGAAGAGCTGGGGAGTGGAAGGAGAGCCTGGGCCAGAATTGTTAAGCGTTTGTGATTAGATGACCGTCAATCAATATCTAGAGCTGTACTAGCCAATGTGGAAGGCACCATTGAAATTTAAATTAATTCAATACAGTTAAGCATCAATTAAGCATTCAACTGGTGGCTCTTAGTTGCACTAGCCACATGTCAAATGTCGGCAGCCACGGTGGCTAGTAACTACGGTTTTGGACAGTGCGGATAGAGAACATTCCCAGCTTGGCAGGACATTCTAATGGACAGTACCACTCTGGAGCAAGAGGAGATGCAAGGTGGGGGTGATGGGAAATAAGGGATTACTGTGACCTGGAGCCCTGCCTGTGAGGGCCATGGCTCCTCCCACACAGAGACAGCCAACTTCAGTCATCCATTAGATCCTTCATTTGTTTGCCCACTCATCAGTTCAGTAAATGCTATGTGCCAAGCACTGTGCGAGGCTCTGGGGGTGCAGCAGAGAACACAGTGAATAAGGCAGAATCTGTACTCCCCTACCCACATAGAGCTTACAGGCTAACAGGGAAGACAAGACATATTCCAATGTAATGAGTGTCACAGGCAGGCAGCGAGTGTGGTGCTGAAAACCATGGATGCTTTTCAATTCTAGGCTGAGCTTATATGCAGCTCAGCCAGCGTTGGGGAAGCTGTTGTCAGCTCTTGAGCAGGGTTGGGCTCTATTCCAAACTGCTGGACTCAGAAAGATGGCATGAGTTGGAGACAAGAGAGCTGGAGGCAAAAGGGGCCAGGTGCAGTGGCTCATGCCTGTAATCCCAGCACTTTGGGAGGCCAAGGCAAGAGGATCGCTTGAGCCCAGGAGTTAAGGCTGCAGTGAGCAGTGATTATGCCACTGCACTCCAGCTTAGGCAACAGAGTGAGATCCAGTCTCCGAAAAAAAAAAAAAAAAAGTCAAAAGGGTAAGAACATGAGGCCAGTGGCAAAAAGAATAGAGGAGAGGACCAGAGTTCAGAGAAATCTCACAGTAAAACGGAGAGGAGTCTCTGGTGTGGTGATAGAAAGGGAGGCCTTGAGAAAAGACCAACTGGTGGCTCTGCAGTCAGGGGTGGTCTTTAGAAGAGCCATTTTAGAGGAGGTGGGGGCAAGGCCAGATGGCAAGCAGTTAAGAGGTGGATGACGTGGGTGTCAGGAAGTGGAGGTCATGAGATGTAGGTTGCCCTGGGACATTCAACAGGGAAGGGAATGGGGGGTGGCGTGGGGGGTGAGATCCAGAAGCAGAAAAGGAAGGGTGGGTGTTTTTAAATGCTAGAGGATGCTCAAGTGATGCCTGTAGGTGGAGGAAGAAGCCAATGGAAAGAAAGAGATTAAAAATGTGGAAAGAAGAGGAGCTAAATGGGGGCACTGGAGTTTGAAGGCCATGAAGGAGATGAGGTTCCAGCAGACAGGAAGAAGCCAGGCTTTGCAGAGGAGAGGGCTGGCTTCTTCCTTTATCTTGGGATGGGAAGGAGGGAACATCCAGAGACATCCTGAAGTATTGAGAGAGAGGCAGTAGGGAATTTGTGCTAGCACATACACATACATTCCGAATTTATAAAAACACAAGTAGTTTGCAGTTGCACAAAATAACATATGCACACCTACACACCCATGCACACATGTGCATGTGTGAATTCCAGTATGAATTCTGGACAAACACATCACACACACATGCACGCCCTGGAGACTAGGCCTACAGTAGTCCCTGAGCCAAGCGCAGTGTGGAGGAAAGGAAGGCGAGGGGAATCAGCTCCAGACGGGGCACCAGGAGCCTGGCTCCAGTCCCCCACTTGTTCACTCATGGACTGGGTAACTTCAGGCAAGTGACTTCGCCTCTTAGTGATTCCATTGCCTGAAGGGCAAAGAGAGTAGATAACACCTACCCTGCCAAACAGCAGGGCTGATGAGGCTGGCAGGAAATGAAGCTTCCTTTCTGCTGTCTCTCTTTCTCTGCAGAGATTCCGAGTAAGGAGACAAAACCCCCACATGGCTGTGACCTTCCAGTACTCCCTGAGCACCTGACCCAGAATTCCACATGCCACCGGCCCAAAACTCGCATCAGCAAGCCCAGCCTCCGCTAGATGCCGAAGTTCTCTGTCCCTCCTTCCTGCTCTGTCCATGCCCCCTGCCCACACCCAACAGCCTCCTCAGGGTCCCCTCCCCTGCACCTGCTCAATCAGCAGCAACCCAAGAGTGAGGGGCGTCCATTTGTGTCTTGTTCACATCCACTCACTGTTCTTGTACCTGCTCCTTTTCTGTGACCTCTCTGGGGATGCTTTTTGGGGAACAGCTGGACTACCCTGGAACAACCTCTGGCTGGGCTTGGGGAGGGGAAGAAAGGCAGAGAAGCAGTATGTTCTGCATGCTTCCCAACGACAGCTCTGAGCCTGGCTGTTTGTCCCATATTCCGCTGCCCTAGAGCCCTCTGTCCTGCCTGGCACACTTGTGCAACCTTCCCCGATTGCCTGAGTTGCTGGGTCCCGGAGGTTATGGGTTTCCAAGAGCTTCTGATCTTTCCTTTAGGAATGCCCAGTCGCTGGGAGGACAGATTGTGCTGGGAGGCAGTGACCCCCAGCATTACGAAGGGAATTTCCACTATATCAACCTCATCAAGACTGGCGTCTGGCAGATTCAAATGAAGGGGTCAGAAATCCTCAACCCTCTCTGGGCTCCAAAAATTGCTGATGTCATTGAGGTTGGGGAGGGTGGGAAGGACAGCGTTACCATCCTGCCCTCTTTCCAAATGCAGCCACTTCTTAAGCACAGCCACCATTTGCTCTCTGCCTGCTCTGTCCAGGCTGGGGAACACAGAAGGAAAGGGCCTGGGGAGAAGTGGTGGAGGGCGACAGTACCTTCCCTCCTCCATTCACTGCCTCAACGGGCCACCACTGTGGCCTCCACCCACCCACCCACACTCAGGAAGGACATGCAGCCTGGAGGTGCCCCATCAGCCTTCTGTCTGTCTGTCTGACTGTGGCCTCCCCCAGGGTGTCTGTGGGGTCATCCACCTTGCTCTGTGAAGACGGCTGCCTGGCATTGGTGGACACTGGTGCATCCTACATCTCAGGTTCTACCAGCTCCATAGAGAAGCTCATGGAGGCCTTGGGGGCCAAGAAGAGGCTGTTCGATGTAAGAAGTCAAAGAGGGAAGGTGCTGCGGGTGGGGGGAGCGCCACCTGGTATCGACTCACAAATCCCCCAGGCAGATGAGGCCATCTCAGGCCTTCGCTTGTTCACCTCACACTCTCCACACGTGTGGCTGGTCACCCATGGAGTGGGGCACTGTGCCCAACCCTCTCCAGAGGAGAGGCCAGGCCACCAGTGCAGGACTCCTCGTCTGCTGAGACGTCTTCCATACTCAAGGAGGCTCCCTTTGCCCCCCACCCCAGTATGTCGTGAAGTGTAACGAGGGCCCTACACTCCCTGACATCTCTTTCCACCTGGGAGGCAAAGAATACACGCTCACCAGCGCGGACTATGTATTTCAGGTGAGGTTCGAGTCGGCCCCCTCAGTGGCAGGGAGGAAGGCTGGACAGAGACCCTCAAAGGGGGACAGATTACAATGCATAGATCATGTTAGAACTGTAGTTCTCAAACTTGGCTGTGCCTGTCACCTGGAGAGCTTTGAAAAATCCTGGCACCTGGGCCACATCCCATACCTATTAAATTAGAACCTCTAGAAGTGGCACCTGGGGTTCAGTTTCCCTAGGTGATTCCAATGTGTGGCCATATTTGGGCATCACTGTGCCTGTTCCCTCATGTCCAGTTTCTCATCAAATACTCCCAATAATCCTATGCTCCTATATTCTTATCCTCTTTTCATAATCAGTAGGCTTAGAGAAGTTGAATAACTTGTCTAGGATCAGAAGCTAAGGCAAACTGTAATCTCCTGAAGGAAGCACGGTGCCTGACGCATTGTTTGCCTGGCATCTAGCACAGGGGCTAAACACAGGAGCGGTGCAGTCCACAATGGGGCAAAATGGCCAAGATGTGAGGGAGGCCCAGTGTGGCTAGGGGAGAGATGGAGGTGAGAAGGGGAATGTTGCTGGAGACAGTTGCTGGGGTCAGGCAAGGTGAAAGGAAAATGGTCATGTGCTGGGTATAGAGAAACTCTCCCCCTTCCTGCCAGGAATCCTACAGTAGTAAAAAGCTGTGCACACTGGCCATCCATGCCATGGATATCCCGCCACCCACTGGACCCACCTGGGCCCTGGGCGCCACCTTCATCCGAAAGTTCTACACGGAGTTTGATCGGCGTAACAACCGCATTGGCTTCGCTTTGGCCCGCTAAGGCCCTCTGCCGCCCAGGCAGGCCCAGCCTTCAGCCCTGGCCCAGAGCGGGAACACTCTCTGAGATGCCCCTCTGCCTGGGCTTATGCCCTCACATGGAGACACTGGATGTGGAGCTCCTGCTGGATTTGTGCCCTGACCCCTGCACCTGCCTTTCCCTGCTTTGAGGACAAACAGAATAAAGGCTTCATGTTCACAGCCTGTCGCATCCGGGTTCACTAGGGTTTAGAACAGAGGGAGGGGCTGCATGATCATGTGTGGACAGGAATGTGACACGGACAAGCTACACATTCGCCTTACACAAAGGTTCTTGCGTGCAGGGATGATGCCATCCATCGGCCATCAACAGGACTCAGGTGGAGCTGTTTACACAACCTCGGGTGGGAAGTCTGAAGAGAGCCGGAACCAAGCTCCCTCCAGTCCCTCAGGGACCAAGGCCAATGCTGTGGCAGTAGACTGTGGGTCAGAAAGTTCACCCGGCTCACAGAAGCCAGCTCTGAGTTCAGACTGCTCTGCTGAGCATGTCAGCCCTGTCTCTTGTCCCTGCAAAACTCCCCTCAGCTCTCCTTATCCACTGCAGATGCCCCCGCCCTGCCCCATGTAGCCATTTACACAGGCATTCTAAGGCACTACCACCTAAAATCATAGAACACCAGAGATCCAGGCAATACTTCCACTTTACAGGTGGGGAAACTGAGGCCCAGAGAATGGAAGGCCTTGCCCAAGATTACTTGGTCAAGAATCAAGTAGTGAAGAATACTGAAAGATAGTGAAGAATCAAGACTGGAACCCAGCCTGCCTGACTTGGGTCCTGGAGGCTTTCCGCCTCATCATAAGCAGTTGGTACTGTCATACGTACAGTGCTTCATGCACGCTGGTACGGGGCCACATGCACAAGCACACAGGTGCACACACACTGCTATCCTCCATCCCTTCCACCAGGGACTCCTCAGACTGAAGTCTCTTCTCCCACTCTCCTTGGGCTGTCTTCAGGGCACGTGTAACTTGGGGAATGAGAAATCAGCATCCACCCGGAGCCACTGAAGTCATCACTCTTCACCATAGTTGCTCACCTCTCTTTTGACAGAAAGTTGTGAGGCACTGAATGGCTCAACCAGGCCCTCAGTACCTCTGGGAGCCATCTGCAAGAGTCCCTGAGCAGTGCCAAGTGCCAGAGCCTGGGCTTCAGGACCCTGGACTCCCACTTATTCTCCATGTTCCCTTGTCCTGCGCAGCTGTACTTCCTGACTGCAAAGGAAGTGTTGGAGGCCATTGTCTTTTCCAGCTCCATCCTGGAGCTCCACGACCTTAAGAAGGCAGGCATGACTCCCATTATCTCCTTCACTGTCCAATATGGTAGGCACATGTGGCTATTTACACTAAAATTAAAAGTAATTAAAATTGAATAAAATCGGCAGGGCGCGGTGGCTCACACCTATAATCCCAGCACTTTGGGAGGCTGAGGAGGGTGGATTACCTGAGGTCAGGAGTTCAAGACCAACCTGACCAACATGGAGAAACCCCCATCTCTATTAAAAATATAAAATTAGCCAGGCATTGTGGCACATGCCTGTAATCCCAGCTACTCGAGAGGCTGAGGCAGGAGAATCGCTTGAACTTGGGAGGCGGAGGTTGTGGTGAGCAGAGATCGCACCATTGCACTCCAGCAGCCTGGGCAACATGAGCGAAATTCCGTCTCAAAAGAAAAAAAATTGAATAAAATCAACGTGGCTAGTGGTCACTGCATTGGACAGCAGATATAGAACATTTTCATCACTGCAGAAGTTCTGCTAGGCACAGCTGGATTCTGGACAGCAATAAGCATAGGAGCCTCGTAGTCAACAGGTTCTGGGATAGGCCAAAGGGATAACTGGGAAAATAGGAAAGGGCCCATTCTCTGAAGGTGCTTTTCTGGGTGGGGCAGTGAGAGACAGTGACTACTGAGATCCCTGAGGCCTCACTACAGCAAATAGGGCTGGCAGCCAACAGAGCCCTGCTCAGGAGGTGGCAGAGAATGACCAAAGGAGAATCTGGCTAGTAGAGGGACTTGCCCCTGAGCCGGCCTCGCCTCTCTCCATGTCTCCTCCCTGCAGCAACTCTGCCCTGGGACACCTTGTCACCCCTTCCCCCTACTTCTCAACCCCCAGCCATCACCACGCCCTGCTTTGGCCCTGCAGCTGTGCCAGGCCTTTAGCTCTCCTCCCCAGGACACACGCAGGGTCTGTCCACTTCACACCCCAAATGCCCAGCAAAGCACTGGGCTCGGGGACACCCACTTGCCTACTACCTGGCCCCATTCACATGCTCTGGATGGGACAGAGGCTTTAACTCAGCCTTGCCCCAATTCCTGCCCAGGAAATGCCCAAACACTCCAACGCCCTGGCTGTTCAGTGGCCTGCCAGGGGACAGCGCAGTCTGCTGGACTGGCACACTCTCACCCCAACGCTATCACCCAATGTTCCCTCTCCAAGGGCTGTGTTTCTGTCGGGGATGGGAGGTTGCCTGGGTGGTGGGTGGGGGCTCTCTGCAGGGAAGGACCTTTGAGATGTAGCAGGGGCCGCCCCTGCAGAGCCATTTCCCGGGGTCCGGGGACTGAGAGACAGAGAGCAGGGGCACAGAGGGGCGAGCCAAGTTGACGTCGTGGGAGCAGCGGATCTCTCTATTCCAGGATGAGATGGGGGCGCAGGACGAGCCCTCCCCCGCCTCCGCCCTAGGCTACCGGGAGAGAGCTGGAGTGTCGCGGCCTCGGAGGCCGGGAAGCCAGCCCCGGCGGGGACCCGAGCGGGGCGGAGCCAGCAGAGGCCCCACCCCCGGCGTCACCGGCCCCCAGGGGGGCGTCGCCCCCATCCAGCGCTCCAGGTAGCGGCGGCCGCAGCTGCCGGCGGTGGCTGGCTGCGCTCCCTAGCGGCCCTCGGGCCGGGGCGGGGGCGGGCCGGGGGCGTTCCCGCGGGCTGCCGCCCGTGATGTCACAATCGCGGCGGGCCGCAGCGCTCCGGGGTCGGCGGTGGGCGGCGGGCCGCGAGCCGGCGATCGAAGCGGGCAGCTCGCGCCTGAGTCATGGACTTCCCCTGGCCCCTCCTCTACCACTCCCACTCCCTCGCCGGGCCCCCCCGCCGGGGCTAGCGTCCGCCGCGGCTCCGAGGGGGTGGGGCTGCTGGGAATGGCTGTGCCCCCTTCGGCCCCTCAGCCGCGAGCGTCCTTTCACCTGAGGAGGCACACGCCTTGCCCGCAGTGCTCATGGGGCATGGAGGAGAAGGCGGCGGCCAGCGCCGGCTGCCGGGAGCCGCCGGGCCCCCCGAGGGCCGCCGCCGTCGCGTACTTCGGCATTTCCGTGGACCCGGACGACATCCTTCCCGGGGCCCTGCGCCTCATTCAGGAGCTGCGGCCGCATTGGAAACCCGAGCAAGTTCGGACCAAGGTAGCGGAGTGGGCGCGGAGCCGAGGATGGGGTCCTGCCAGGGCTGCCAGGGGGATGCGGGGACCCCGTCCTCGCATCCTTCCGGGTGTTGATCCCAGGGGTGAGCGGCTGCTTCGCCAGAAAGGTTTGGAACGTGGTTGTGTACGGATTTATTTCGTCCCTAAGCAAAACTAGGCTCACACCTCCCTCGGCCCTGCACACGCCCCCCTCCTCCTGGGGCTCTTAGGCACGCCGGGTGGCCACCTGCCCACTGTCGGCATGCTGGGTGTGCGGGCCGCACCCCCGTCGCTGCGTGCTGGTGCCCCTCACTGCCCAGAAGCGCGTACCCAGCCAGCTCTGAAACCTGAGGAAGCGGGAACTTTTAAGAGACCCCCACAGCCATACCCCGTGCACTGCTGCCCCTTCTCCACCCCACGGTGGGAGCAAATCCTCCAGGCTCTGAGCTACCCCTGTGTTTCCCAGGAGCCACCCTGTGGAATTCCAGCTAGCACTCAGCTCCTCACCATCGCTGCAGGCTCAGGCTCAGCACCCCCACACAGGCCATCTTCCCCAGCCCCAGCTGGACACAGGTCCCGGGACATACCTGTGGGCAGAGCCACTTACTGAGCCTTAGGCTAACTCCCCAGCCGACTACCTCCAGCCCCGCTGTGGGCTGCCTGTGGAGGAAGGTGCCGAGTGGGGCGCTTGTAGCTTTTGCTGGAATGGTAGCGGCTCCATGCAGATGGGCATTCTGGGGTGGGGTGGGGGCAAAGTTGTGGGGAGGTTCTAAACCAAGTGTGGAGGCTGACAGAACCCGCCCTGGGGGAGGGAGTAGCGTTTTCAAAAGGAAAGGCCCAGTTTGGTATAAGACTGTCAAGACATCAAGCAGGCCTGAGGTTAATTCCAGCACTGACCTAATGTGCCATCTGCCAGTCCCTCCCCTCTCCTGCCTCAGTTTCCCTACCTAGAATTGGTTCAGATGACCTCTAAGGCCCTCCCAGCTCTGTTACATTGTGCTCTACAAATTCTATGGTTCCTTTCTCCTTATCACCCTGCTGCGCAGAGAACCTTGCTCGCAGCCCAGTTGTCTCCTGTCTCTTCCGGTAAGGACCTCTGGCCACTAAAGTCCTGGGATGGGTGCCAACCTCAGTACCCTCCTTGTACCTCCACCACTGGATGGGGCAAGGGGTAGAGCAGAGCCCACTGCCCGGCACAAGGTGAGAGGCAGCTGGTCAGGACGTAGTGTTCTGGGCAACTCCCAGCCCTCCCCTGCCACATTCTGGTCCCTGTCGTTTCTTTCCATACTGGGATGGAGGGTAAGAAGTAGGAGGGGGCTTCTACCTCCCAAGTAGTGTGGAAATTTCTCCATTGCCAAATCCCATTCACTAGAGGCAGACCCAGGAGTGTGTGGGAGCTGAACCCACTACCATTTTTTTTCTTGAACTCATAGAGACTGGAGACCCCCAAGGTTGGGGACAGAGTGGAGCATGAGTGACTGGGCTAAAGCACGGGGGGGCTTGGGGTGGCTGTGCTCAGCATTCAAACGAGCACCTCCTGCTGGAGCTACCGAGTCCAGGGGAGAGACCAGAGAGATCCTGCCCCACCTACCCACCCACGCACTGTCCTCTCCCCATGCTAGCGCTTCACGGATGGCATCACCAACAAGCTGGTGGCCTGCTACGTGGAGGAGGACATGCAGGACTGCGTGCTGGTCCGGGTGTATGGGGAGCGGACGGAGCTGCTGGTGGACCGGGAGAATGAGGTCAGAAACTTCCAGCTGCTGCGAGCACACGGCTGTGCCCCCAGACTCTACTGCACCTTCCAGAATGGGCTGTGCTATGAGTACATGCAGGGTGTGGCCCTGGGGCCTGAGCACATCCGTGAGCCCCAGCTTTTCAGGTGAGGAGGGTGCCAGGGCCTCTGTCTCTACTATTCTTCAGGCCTCGGGCTTGGAAATCCTTGGCATGTGGGGTCCATGGTAGAGAGTTGTAAGAGCTGTGAGTTCCCTGAAATTGCATGAAAAAATGCATGTTTATATGCATCGCTCTGCAGAGAGGGGCTGTTGCTTTCTACAGATTTGAAGTGGTGCCTGCTAGAAGGATGAGTTCTGGGGGAGGAAAGGAAGAATTGTGATGAACATGGGAGCAGAGGACCTGGTTCCCTAAGTGCAGTAGAGATCTGCTTCCTGGCACCATGCCTCAAATCTCTGCCCACTCCAAGTCAGACCTGGAAACATCTCAGAGCCTTAGAAACGAAATGTGAGCCAGATCCCCAGGGCACTCAGGGTTTTCTACCTCTGTCTCTGTTTGTCAAGGAAAATGGGCCCTATCCAGGGTACGCATGGTTTTACCTGCCCAGGGAGATGCTATCTCTTCTGCCAGTCTGAGCTCCTTCCGGGTTCCCTGACGAAGTGGGAACCCAGGTTTGGGGAACTGTCAAGGCCTCCTTTCAAAGGCTCACAAGAGTCTGTGGCTCCTGGGGAGCCCCTCCCAGTAAATGCTTGGATGTGTAGGGCCCAGGAACTGGACTTTACCTTCAAGCCCTGGGAATGCTGTGGAGACTGGAAAGAGGGAGGACCAAAGAAGGACCCCTAGCATCTCCCTCTCCTCTGTGCCAGAATAAGGATGGCAAGGAGTGTCCTCCTTCCTCCCTCCAATGCCATGAGCCACATGGAGGGCACCGAGGCTTGAGTGAGGCCTGAGGCAGGCTGGGGTTTACTCCTGACACTGGGACAGTGGCACGGGGGTCTGCCTGGTAGCCTTGGCATCTGCCCAGGCTAATCCAAGGGGAAGGAGGCCTTGCATACTGAGAGGAAACAAGCCCACCTGGGTGTAGAGCAAGAAGTTTCTTTACTTCCTCACCTGCCACCCACTTAACCCCAAATGCCCCTGGCTCTGTTTGTGCACGCCTTCTGCAGGGACTTAGAAGAAGAGGATCTGAGAGCTCTTCCACCTCCATGCTCATAAGCGGCTGGTCAGGCGGGATATTTGAGTTGTATATTGTAGCTGTGTGTGTGTGTGTGTGTGTGTATGTATGTCTTGAGGGTGTGACAGGCATACAAACCTATGCAGGGGTGTTTGCAGGCTCCAGTTGAACAGTTCCAATAGGACCCAGACTGGAGATGTGAAGTCAGAGTAGGGTACAAGGGACCCTGTCCTGATTTCTGCCACTGTACTCCCCCCAGCTCTCCCTCAGTCTAGTGCATATAAGCTCAGATATTAACAGGTCGTCACCACTCCCAGGATCCCTCCACCTCTGTGTATCCGATGCTGTCACTCATCCTCTCACGCAAACAATTACCATTGTCAAGAAGATTGAAGGTGGATTTAGGTTCCATAAGAAGAACGTGGCACCTGGGGTAGAGCCCAAAATTGGGATAGGTGTAGGAGGTAGGCCCTTCCTTGATAGTTTTCCCAGGATAGACCATCATCCCTCTGGGTGAAGATGAATGTCTGTGGGGGAGGCCTCCAGGAGCCACCCTCTACATATTCCCTTGAACCCCACCCCCAACCTCGGCCTGCTGAGGCTTTGTAGCATGAAAATGCTGAGTGTTGAGGTTACTTTCATTGCTATTCCAGACAACGGACCTATTGATATTCAAGAAAACGCTCTGTTCATGCTCTGTTCCGAATCTTCCTTTGGGAAGGGAAGGCCTGAGTCTCAGGTCTCTTTCCCTGCCTTGCCCAAACCCTGGCGGGTTCCCTTCTGCCCCAGGGCCTCTGGCCTTTGAAAGAAAGCACAGCCTTCCTCTCTCACCCACAAAGTTGCTGCCACACCCCTTGTCTCCCACCCTTTAGGAGGTGGGAGTCTTGGGGGCTTCCAGAGGAACCCCAAAACTGCTCTGTTATCCCAATAGGGTATGGCCTGCCTCTTCCCGGGGCCTTGCAAGAGAGAGAATGTCCCTGGAACAGCTTGGTAACAAGGTTTCAAACAGCCAATGCCTTTGTTGTCTTTCCCAGTGATTGTTATTCGAGCAACAGGCAGAGGCTGTATGTTGGAAGGAAGCTGAATGTTGGAGTCTTAGCAGACGGTTGGGGGGTGGGACAGCAGAAGGGAAGACTGGCAGAGGACTGGGAGGGCCTAGCTGGGACACAGGGCCTTGGGCGATGGGGTCTTTATCAAGGCCCTCGTTCTCTGACCGGTCAGTCTTCCACTCACCCCCACCTTCTCCCAGCAACCTTCCCTACCACCACTCCTCTCCTGAGACCTTGGATAATGTCCACAGGAGAACTTGAAAATAGAACGCTGGCTTGTTTTGCGTCCTTGGCACCCAGCCGCCAGCATCAACTCCCTATAGCAGAGGAAGGGGCTGCCCTGGGCCAGCCTGTTTCCCTCCCCACCTTGGCCAGGCTGATAAGAGGTGGGCATTTCTTCCCTGCCTGGCATCACTACCCCCTGATCTCTAGGTGCAAAGTGACCTATGTTCACGTCCCCTGAGAGGATGGATCAGAGTCTGGGGAGAGGAGGGCCCGGCCTGCCCCGCCCCCATCCCCAGGTGCCCGTCTGTTCTCAGGAGTTGCTATGGGTACACTGGGGTAGAACAAGGCCACTGACCTGTGACCAACAGCCCCACTGCTCTGCCCTTCTGCTCCCTGAGGCAGCCCCAGCCTGGCACTGGAAAGGGAGCTGCCAGACTAAGGTCTTAATTCATTTTCCTCCCTTGTGCTGAGACCTTCCTTCTGCAGGACCTGTGCTCCTAAGGGACTTGCAATCGTCCCATCCTTGGCCCTCTGGCTAGTGCCCTGGTGGGCCTGGAGGGCCCCTATCTGGCCAGCAGGGGATGAGTGGGGAAGGCAATGTCCCAGCACTGATGCTCTACTCTTCCTGTTCCCTGCTGTAGGTTAATCGCCTTAGAAATGGCAAAGATTCATACTATCCACGCCAACGGCAGCCTGCCCAAGCCCACCCTCTGGCACAAGATGTACAATTATTTCACGCTTGTGAAGAACGAGATCAACCCCAGGTACAAAGATCTGGGAGGGTCCAAGGCTGCCTTAATATGATCTCCCTTCCCCATCCTTTTGGCTCCAGCCCACCCTGCTAGGAGGTTTAAGGGCTCAGGTCCCGGGGAGGAGGCTGGGGAGTTTCTCCTGCAGTCCCTTCAGTCCTAGTTGCTAAGCCTCTGTCTCCAAGCAGAGTTGGGCCCGCTGACTAAGGAGCTTAGATGAGCAGTTTTATACCCATGTGCTCATTTCTCCTTCACTCTGTGCTTGTGGCAGGGACCAGGGTTAGGGACAACATTTCCCCATTTTACTTAGAGGATGCTGAAGCTCAGAGACTGAGCTTGGCCCAGTGTTATGGGGCTTGTGAAAGGCAGGGCTTCTGTTTCCCAGCCCAGGGCTCTTTCCACCTGCCCTGCCTTCTGAACCATGAGCAGGGCAGGGCCCTCAGAATGAGGTGGGACTGAGCTTAGCAACAGTCAGAAGACCTCAACTCATCAGCTGACAAGCCCTTGGAGACATCAAGGTTCCTGCTACTTCCCAAGACCCCTCTTGTCCCCATGTGCCTTAGGGGACCCTGCCCCCACCTTGCTCAGACTGACAGCTTGCTGCTTCCCTCACTGCTCTTCACAGGAAAGGAGATAGTCCACCCATCCTGACATTGCCCTCCCCCGATAAGACAGAGTTCCCTGAGTTTTCCCTTAAGCACTCTGACCAGCAACCTGAGAGTCCTCCAAGCCTTTAGACACCTGACTCCCCAGCACACCCTGAGTGCCCAGGAAAGGATGGAGGCCTGGAGGAAAGCGTGGTGTCTTGCCTTCCTTCCTCCAAAAAAAGGCAGTAGTGAGTCTCTGCTTCCTTCACGCTCCCTGCTGGGCTTGGCCATCACCCGTCTTCCAAATGTTCATGGGAGTAGGGTGCAGAAGAGGTTTGAGGTGAAGGGTGTGTCTTCTCTCTTCCAATAATAATTAACTCTATCCCCATTTTGAGTATGTCTCTGTCACACGCATGCATGACTTTATCTGCATCATCCCACGCCATGCTTATCCAGCACTGCTTTGGGACTATTTGTCCAAGGTGGCCCAGGCCTGCCCTCTCTTCGACCATGTTCAGACCTTGTATGTCAAATATTCTTTCTGGGACAAGGACCTCCTTTTCCCTTAGGGCTAGAACAGTTCATAGAGAACAGGTCCTTCCAACCCTTCAGCCCACAGCTCTTATTTGACAGATGGAAAACCGAGGCCCAGGGAGGGGATGGGACCTGCCCAAGGTCGCTGATCAGTGGCAGCTTAGCAACTAGAGCCAGACTTCTGGTGCTCAGACATAATCCTTGATACTGCAGCTTCCTTTGACTGTGCTGTCACTGTGTGACCTTGGGGGTGACCTTATTGGGAGGGAGTAATCCTGGGAGAAGAGCTGGCCCAATCTCTTTGCTCTTGTCACACCTTTGAACCTTGGACAAACCAAGTTGCTTAACTTCTTTGAGCCTCTTTAGGGGATGATCCATGCCCTAAGCTGCCTGAGTGCCCAAAAGCAGAACAATGATGAGCAATCATTTAGATGAGATAAGCACCTGGAGCTCCAGGCATTGCCTAATAACCCTGCATTATTCAATCCTTTATTTCACAGACATTGATTGACTGGAATTTAAAACAATTTAAAAATGAATGTGACACTGGCCCTGCCCTCAAAGAGCTTAAGAGCCATCTAGGTACACAGGACATGCCCATACACAGCTGCAAAATAAGGCAGGATGTGTAATATATGCTGGGTATGCTGGGAGTGGGAGAACCAGGGAAAGTTGTCTTGGCAGAGTTGGCATGGCAGAAATGAGCAGGAGGAGATGGCTGGAGCAGGGTTTGCTCCTGAGTGACGAGTAGATGAGGTTGGCTGGAGCAGATCTTTGGGAGGACCTGGGAAGGGTCTAGGGGCAGGGGTGAACTACAGAGTTGGAGCTAGGTGGTAAGGGGCCTTAAATGTCAGGCTAAGTAGCCAAGATTTAATTTAGCAAGTAGTGGGAAGTCATGAAGATGTTTGCGTCAGAGATTCAGGCCAGTAACCTGACCAGGACTGGGCTTTAGGAAGAAAGTCCTCTAGCATCATGAGGGACAGATTGGTGGGGGAGGGTGGATTTGAGGTAGGGAGACCAGTTGGGAGTGATGTAGTTAAGTGGACAAGATCTAGGACTAGGATTCCCAAACTTTGAGCGTAAGATTCCCCTGAAGTGCCCAACTTTGGAGATCGATTGAGAGGTCTTGCATTTGCACCCTAGGAAACGGCTTTTTTTTTTTTTTTTTTTTTTTGCTCTGTCGCCCAGGCTGGAGTGCAGTGGGATGATCTCGGCTCACCACAACCTCTGTTTCCCAGGCTCAACTGATTCTTCTGCCTCAGCCTCCCAAGTAGCTGGGATTACCGGTGCCCGCCATCATGCCCTGCTGATTTTTGTGTTTTTAGTAGAGACAAGGTTTCGCCATGTTGGCCAGGCTGGTCTTGAACTCCTGGCCTCAAGTGATCCACCTGCCACAGCCTCTCAAAGTGCTGAGATTACAGGTGTAAGCCACTGTGCCCTGCCAGGAAGCCACATTTTGATAGGCACCCCAGGTGATTCTGAGGCAAGTGATAGAGGCAAGGGATTGAGGAATATTGCCCTAGGGCAACTTGAGGTGGCGGATGGAGAATAGGATGTGTCGGAGACTTGTGGAAATAGATTCGGTAGCCTCATTGTCGGACACGGATGTGTCCAGAGTGGCTGGGAGAACGTGGGGCAGATAACGGGGTCGGGCATCACGAGGAGATACCGGTGGGTTGGTTGGTGGGAGGGCAAAGGGATAAGCCAGTAAGCTCAAATGCCTAGAAAGAGCCCTGTGGGGAGAAAGTACTCTTGCCTGTCCAGATCTTGACAGCAGAGTAGAGACTGGCCAGGCAGCAGTCCTGATATCAGGAGGAACCCCAAGGCTTCCCTGCAGAGACCTCCAGCCCCCTCCTCCCCTTCCTGCTGGCCCTGGGGCAGAGGAGCAGGAGGAGCAGTTTTTCCTGGGCAGTGTTTCTGGGATGCGGTGGTGGTTATTCTTCTGCCAATTACGCCTTGAAAGAGCCCCGTGGTGGCCGGACTGAAGGTAGCGAAGCTGGCGATGTTTCAAGTGCTCAGGGAGGGAAGCAGAGCAGTGAGGGAGGCCCCGGGGAGATAGAAGGCCAGGATTGTTCCCACAGTAACCATCTGCGTGGCCTTGGGGTGGGCAGGGTGGGGTTCAGACTGAGGTCAGGGATAGAGCAGCAGGCATCCTGGATGTCAGAGCCATGTTTTTCAGGCCAGGACCTGAGCAAACCAAAGGAACCCTCCTAATTCTTCTCTTTTGATGGTCTCAATCCAAGAAAAAAATATAAAAGGAATCTTAAAAGGTAGCTTCTTAAGGAGAGCCAGGACTGAAACACATGTTACGCAGACCTGTCAGCACAGATAAACTCCAGGAGGCATGGGGAAGGCCTCCCCCATATCACCCCTCCCAGCAGACTCCCTGGACTCAGAGGGGCCTTTGCAGAGCCTCTGAGGGGCACCCAGGCCTTCAGAGAGAGTGCACAGCCCTCACAATTAGGAGACTCCATTCGATTTGGATCCTTGGAGGGGCCGAGGACTGCTTTCCTTAGATGAAGAAGTAAAGGATCCAGCAGCGCAAGAGGTATCTGGAGGCTGGGAGGAAGCCTCTTTCCTCCCTTGAGCCTCAGTTTCCCCATGGGGCTGGACTAGATGACCTCAGATCTTCTTGAGCTTTGACCTTCTCAAAGCCTGAAAGGGACCCTGCGCTCTCTTCCTTCTCCGGAGGGGACAGAGGAGTGCCTCAGTGGCTGAATACGCTTCCTCATGTTCTGGTCCCTGGGCTGGGTGAGGGAGTGATCGGTCTGTCCTGTGGGAAGGTGAGAGAGGGTCGGTCTCATTCTCATCTTCCTCTATGTGCTCTTGCTACGCTGGACAGAGAAACACAAACAGGTGACACAGGAATGGAGATAAAAGCCCAGCCTCCTCCCCTCTGCCCATTGGTGGTTCTAGGTTTTTAAGGACTGTGGTGTTTGGCCTTTTCAGTGTACACAGACCTGTGTGCCTCCTGGGGACCAAAGTTCAGAGCATGCAAGCACAGTGGACCCTCATCAGACTTCCACATGGCCTCTGATAACTTGATTGATTGGCTGATTTCTTCATTCCTCAACATGTGTTTCTTTCAGCAGAAATGGCTGCTGAGTGCATGGGATGGGGGTGGGGCAGAAGGAGAGGTGGACCCATGCATCTTTGTTCATTGCCCCCAAGTTGCACTTGCATGGTCTGGCAGGGGTCTGGGACAAGGAAACACTTACTCATAACTCAAGGTAGAAGGGACGAGTCACTGGGGAGCCACAAAGCAAGCATGCTCTCATTGAAGGCTTTAATGTTCCTTTGACAGTGTAGGAGTGAGCTAAAGAAGCTCTTGGTTTGCTTTCTCATGTGAGCCGATGGTCTGTTTGTGAAATGAGAGGTTAGACCAGACCATCTCTCTGGTCCTTTCTACCTGTGACATGGTCAGCTGCTGGGGTGAGAGGGGGGCACACCAGGATATACCTCTGCCTTCCTAAGAGAGCTCCATTGCTCCAGCTCCCTGCCAGGGCACTACTCTTCCTGCCGGGGAGGATCTTTGTGGGACTCAGCTCGACTTAGGGAGCTGCACTTCCTCCTGGGGAGTTTTCCCAGCATCCCAAGAGCAGGTCTGTTTTGCATCTCTCCCCACTGCTCCTTGTTCTTAGTCTGGAATCCCCGAGTCTGGACACTCATTCTCACCTGCCTTGTCCTTTCCCTGTGTCTCCTTCCTTACCCTCCTGTCCATTTCACAAAGTAGCAGGGATGCCCTTAGTCAGTGACTTTATGCCCTGCCTCATGCTTTTATGCCCATGTCTTTATCAGCTTCCTGGTGTAACCAGAGGAGTCAGAAGGACAGGACGCCTCAGTGCTATTTTACAGATGACAAAAGTGAGGGTCTAAGAGATTGGCCTTTTTTCCAAGGCCCCCCCTGCAGTAAGACAGAGGGAGTGATGAGGCTCAAACTCAGGGCTCTTGAGGCCAAGCACCTGCCTGTCTATCAGCCCTCCCTTCACTGGCTACCTTTTTTTTGCAACTGCCCAGCCTTTCTGCAGATGTCCCTAAGGTAGAGGTGTTGGAACAGGAGCTGGCCTGGCTGAAGGAGCATCTGTCCCAGCTGGAGTCCCCTGTGGTGTTTTGTCACAATGATCTGCTCTGTAAGAATATCATCTATGACAGCATCAAAGGTATGGCTTTTCTGGCCCCGGGGCAGTAGCAGGGCTTTGGTTGGTTGGTTAGCTGGCTTCATGGATCTGTTCCTCCGGCTGGCACTTGGACAAGCAAAAGGAGACCTGGATTTAGGTCTTAAGTTAATTTGTAGGAGGGAAGGAGGAAAGGAAATAAAAAATTCCTACTTTGAAAAGTCTGCACCAAGGGCCAGGCACAGTGGCTCATGCCTATAATCCTAGCACTTTGGGAGGCCAAAGCATGTGAATTGCTTAAGCCCAGGAATTCAAGACCAGCCCAGGCAGTGTGGTGAGACCCTGTCTCTACAAAAAAAAATACACAAAACTTTTCCTGGTTTGGTGGTACATGCCTATAGTCCTAGGTCCTTGGGAGGCTGAGGCAGGAGGATCACTTGAGCCTGGGAGGCGGAGGTTGCCGTGAGCCATGATGGAGCCACTATACTCCAGCCTGGGCAACAGAGCAAGAACCTATTAAAAAAAAAAAAGTCTGGCCAGGCGCGGTGGCTCATGCCTGTAATCCCAGCACTTTGGGAGGTCGAGACGGGTGGATCACAAGGTCAGGAGTTCAAGACCAGCCTGGCCAACATGGTGAAACCCCCCCCACATCTCTACTAAAAATACAAAAATTAGCCGGGCATGGTGGCATGCGCCTGTAATCCCAGTTACTCAGGAAGCTGAGGCAGAAGAATCGCTTCAACCAGGGAGGCAGAGGTTGGAGTGAGCTGAGATCGAGCCACCGTACTCTAGCCTGGGCGACAGAGCGAGACTCTGTCTCAAAACAAAAAGACAAAAACAAACAAAAAAAATCTGTGCCAAGAAAGAGAGAGAGAACAAACACCTCCTGGTGTTGCTGATGAGAGCATCACCCCAGGGGGTATTAATACTTAGCTTTATTCCTGATCCTTAGCCATGCTGAGGACAGCTGTCTTTAGATGAGGAGAGCCTGAAGATCCAGCTGTGTGAGAGGGACACTGGGAACTAGGAAGGGCAGATGGATGGATGGATGGAAAGAAGTAGCTTAGAAGACTGCTGCAGTGATGGGGTTGGGCAGGGTTGCTGCAGAGGCTGGCATCACTCAGTGGGTGCATCCCAGAGGTCTGCAGAAGCTTGACCAGGCTCTGGTGCCAGATCTCCTGGGCCAACTCTCATCGACTCTCCTCTACTTCATAGGTCACGTGCGGTTCATTGACTATGAATATGCTGGCTACAACTACCAAGCTTTTGACATTGGCAACCATTTCAACGAGTTTGCAGGTGAGAGGGGCATTACTACAGTCATGTGCTTTGTAGTGGTGTTTCAGTCAATGACGGACCGCATATAGATGGTGGTCCTATGAGATTACTGTATATTTACGGTAATAGATACCTTTTTTTTTTTTTTTTGAGACGGAGTCTTGCTCTGTCGCCCAGGCTGAAGGCTGGAGTGCAGTGGCGTGATCTCAGCTCACTGCAAGCTCTGCCCCCCAGGTTTATGCCGATCTCCTGCCTCAGCCTCCCATGTAGCTGGGACTAGAGGCACCCACATAGGTACCATATTTTTACTGTACCTTTTCTATGTTTGGATAAGTTTAGATACATAAATACTTAGCATTGTGTTACAGTTACCTACCTACAGTATTCAGTACAGTAACATGCTGTACAGGTTTGTAGCCCAGGAACAATACCATGCAGCCTAGGTGTGTAGTAGGCTGTCCCATCTAGGTTTGTGTAAGTACACTCTGATGATCACACAAAATCACCCGATGGTGCATTTCTCAGAAGGTATCCCTGTCATTAGGCAATACAGGACTAGATTTGACCAATGTTCAAAGCACCCTCTTTAGGGTGGGGACCAGGGCCAGGGTATGGGGAGGGTGGAGGCTAGATAGCTCTTGTCCTCCAAAATATCACAGCTTGAGGGGTTGAGTCACAGCCTGCTCTTAGAGAATTCCAAGTCTCATTGGGGGAAGCAGGACTCACATACACAGAGCAGACCTCTCCTAGCCCATATGGCACTTTGGTACAAATTAGGAAAATGTGACCTCTGTAGGATCCTGAAGATACTCAGCTTGGTACATGAATTAGAAAAAGACCCCTTCCTCCAGGTCGACACAGCTTAGACGATTGCTGCAGCTTGGCCAGCACAGCACAGGATGACTTCAGCCTCCACTCCTTTGTCCAAGCTCCTTTATGCCCAGTACAATTGTACATGGGGGCCTTACATGCAGACAAGGAGCAGAACAAGCTACAAGTAGCTGTTTGCCTGGTGCCTGATGAGAATCATCTAAGTAGAATCTAAGTATGTGCTATGTAATTTGACTCCCTAAGTTCAGTTTCTGGCTTTGCTGCTTATTGGCTGTGTGACCCTTGGGCAGTTTATTTACCCTCTCTGTGCCCCTATAAAATGGAGATGATGATAGTACCCACCTCATAGTGTTGATATGAGACACACACACACACATATGTGTGACACATACTAGGCATTGTATTGGCGTTTGCTGCTGTGATTAGACTGGGAAGCTTTCCGGGAGTGGGGATGGGAGAGGCAGGATGGGGGGTGATTCCTAGGAGTGGGCAGGTGTTCTATAAAGGCATAGTATGCACAATGGAACCATCTGTGTAGAGGAAGCAGGGCAGGATTTTCCAGCTTGAGGGTTAATTAGATGGGACCGAGGAGGCAATTCACATGGGACAGAGCTGGACACGGGCTGGAGAGCTGTCCCCAGACTAGCACGGTGAGGTGTTCCCATGATGGGGCGAGGCCCTGTGGCTCAGGATAGGAGAGGCATGCCCAGGCCAACTGGAGAGCCACTCTCCAGCCCCATCAGGCCAATTGTGTTCCTTCTGGAACCCCAGGTGATCAATCTGTCGAGCAATGATTGTACCTGAGAGTACCCCTAGGAACCCCCGGGGCGATGGAGCCTCAGCTGGGCAGAGCAGCTGAGCCTCGGGGTGTGGCTTGGAGCAGAGGCTGGCACTGGCAGGGCCCTGGGTCTGGGAATTCTTGGCTGCCAGGCTCACTGGCCTTTCCACAAGGGATAATTCTTAAGCATTTTAAGTCCTCCTCGCCCACGGCACAGAGCAAAGTCCAACTGGAATTTCTCCAAAGGGGTAGATTGCAGCCTGCTCCCAAGTTGAGAATGGAGGAGGAAGAACCTAGCCTGGGGGAAGGGAGAGAGCTGGGGAGATCCCGACCTGGGGAGAGGGGCCTCATGGCTGCGCAGGAGTGAGGAAGACACAGTTCTGGGCATTGGGAGATGGAGTTCCAGCCCTGACTCTGCCTCTAACCACCATATGACCTTGGGTACATTTCTTCTCCTCTCTGGGCCTCCGTTTCTACATCTGTTCCAGGAGATTCTTTTCTAGCCACACTCCTGGAGCCTCAGGAGACTGCATATGTTTCTCCAGGGATATAAAGGAAGCTTGAGAAGGACAAGAAGAAGAGGAAGGAGGGAACCCTGGAGAAGGTGGCCCAGTCCTGGTCCTCCTGTCTTAAACCACTTCTTTCTGGACCAGCTTTGAAGCTGTGGTTTCTTCCACCATGCCCGGGATGAGCTGGTGGTACTGGGCTGGCAGCTGGAGGGCTATGGCAGGGCTGGAAGGAACCAGAGCCATCCGATCCATGGGTTCCCAGCCTGGCTACACATCAGAGCCATCTAGGGAACTGGACTGGGGTGGGGGTGCTCTCCAGGTGATGTTTTTAAATAGCCTCTTAACACCAGGAAGCCATGTTTGATATCCCTACATGAAGTCCCTTCATTTGATAAATGAAGAAATTTCGGCCAGTGATAGGAAAGGGTTCCCCCTAAGGCTAACAAGGTTAGCATAAGACCTAGGGCTAGTAATGCTGATCCAGTGCTTTTCACTGAGGGCCTCCTGCACATGGTCATTTTTGTGCAGGGGTTGGGAGAGACAGTGGTGCTGTCTTGAGGGGTTCCCGTCACTCCCAGGACAGTGTCTTGCCCCTTAACCAGTCTGCCTCTCTCTCTCTGCTTTCCTCAATCCCACAGAAGCAGTGCTCCTAGCTGGGATGGGGTAGACCCCACACTAGCTGAGTTTCGTACTCAAAGAAGCTGCCTTCTCAGGGCCGCCTCTTTAGGCACAGCCCCACAGGTCAAAGGAGATGGGAGTTTGAGGGGAGAAGGGAACACCTACTGAGCTTGAGGAGACCCTAGGTGGGCTCATCTCCAAGCAACTTGTGTCTGGCCTGCCTCCCCATCAGGCGTGAATGAGGTGGATTACTGCCTGTACCCGGCGCGGGAGACCCAGCTGCAGTGGCTGCACTACTACCTGCAGGCACAAAAGGGGATGGCCGTGACCCCCAGGGAGGTGGAAAGGCTCTACGTGCAAGTCAACAAGTTTGCCCTGGTGAGTGCCTTGTGACTAGGGCTGGCACAGGAAAGGAGTCAGCAGGAGGGACTGGTGACCCAACTAGCCTCCTACCCAGAGCCCAAGGTCAGGTGAGAGCCTGGGGACACCCATCCCCAGCTCCTGACCCCACCCTAGAGGTGAAGCCTGGTAAGAGCTGTCTTAGGCAGCCCTTAATACTTGATGCCCTGTTCCCTGCTCCCCAAGCCCCACCAAGTCTAGGCTCTCTCCTTTCTAGAGAAATACTTCCAAGAAATATCCTAGCTTCCTATGTTAGCAATTTTCTTGTTTGAATAAGTAGTTCTTTCTACTGTCTAACCTCAGCCCTTCATGTTGCAGTTAAATTCATCCATATATATACTTTTTTTTTTTTTTTTGGGGCAGAGTCTCACTCTTGTTGACCAGGCTGGAGAGCGATGGCACTATCTCGGCTCACTGCAACCTCTGCCTCTCAGGTTCAAGCCATTCTCCTGCCCTCAGCCTCCCAAGTAACTGGGATTACAGGCATGTACCACCACACCCAGCTAGTTTTTTTGTATTTTTAGTAGAGACAGGGTTTCACAATGTTGGCCAGGCTGGTCTTGAACTCCCGACCTCAGGTGATTAGCCCACTTTTGCCTCCCAAAGTGTTGGGATTATAGGAGTGAACCACTGTGCCCAGCATACATACATACATATATAGTGTGTATATATATATATGTATATATACTTTTTTTGAGATAGGGTCCCACTCTGTCATCCAGGCTGGAGCACAGTGACACAATCGTAGCTCACTGCTGCCTTAAACTCCCAGGCTCAAGCGATCCTCCCACCTCAGCCTCCTGAGTAGCTAGGATTACAGGTGTGTGCCACCACGCCTGGCTAATTTCTTTGAACTTATTGTAGAGATAGGGTATTGCTATGTTGCCCAGGCTGGTTTCTAATTCCTGGCCTCAAATGATCCTCCCACCTCAGCCTTCCGAGTAGCTAAGGTTATAGGCGTGAGCTACTATAACCTTTAGAGAAGATACAGAATGTCAAGCTCTAATCCTTCTTTGTAACTACCTCTACTGACTCAGCACTCTAAGTAAACTTTTCCCGACAGGCTCTTCCTGCTCAAATGACTGTGCTGTCAGTTCTCAATTTTGAATGCCCCTTATCCAAGGTGCTGGTTCATGCCAAGTCTCCACTGGTGTGTGCCCAGGGATTCCTAACTAGCCTCATTAATGTCAGCTGTGCATAAGAAGCCAAGGCAGCTGCTTTGAATTTCACAGTACAGAAAAGAGCTAAATACAATCTTTACTTTTCTGTAATTTCAGAATCCCTATTCTGTTTTCCTCACTGAGTCTACATTAGGTTCTTCCTCCTCAGTCTTTAGACTTTAAGACCTTAAGAACAAGCCTTCCTCTTGCTAAGTTTTTTAGTGATCATTCATATGTGCTAGCTTATCTATGCCCCTTTTAAGGAATGGAAAGGAAATAAAGTGGAGGGAGGTACTTTGTAGCCAACCCCTGAGTGAGGAAGACTCTGGGATGGGGTGGGAATGGGATGGGAGAGCCACAAGGGTTGGGGGACGCACATGGGAAAGCGATGGCATCACTAGTGTTTGTTCAGGGGTAGACAGGAACCACAGCTCCCTGGCTTTATTTTAGTTTAGATTCAGAGGTCCACATGCAGGTTTGCTATATAGGTAACCCGCCTGTCACCGGGGTTTGGTGTACAGATTGTTCCATCACCCAGGTAATAAGCATAGTGTGACAGGTAGTTTTTCGATCCTCACCCTCCTCCCACCCAATCCCTGGCTTCTTGAGCCTGAGGTGACCTGGGCCTGGTGGGTACCTCTAGCCACAAGGAAAGCACAGTTTGATGCTTAGCAAATGCCCAGACTTGGGGGATTCTTGTTTCCATATCTAGGTTCATTTTCCAACCTAACCAGCCTCCCAGTAGAAGAGAGGAAAAGGCGTGGAGGAGGTTAGTGTAGGGATCTTCCAGCAGACATGTGGCCAGGGCACTGCTGCCCATCACTCTTCCTTCCCTGCACCTTCCTGAAGAGCACCAGTCCCCACTGGCCATTAGGCCTAAGCTCTGGCTTAGGGGTTCACCTTGGCCTGGATACCTTGGCCTTGAAGACTCCAAGAGATCTCCCTGGGTAGGGAAGAGACCAGAGGTGGAGTGTGGGTCCTGCTTAGGTTGTGGGAACCCCCCAGAATTCCTCACTACTGACTACCTGCCTTAGGGGTGGTAAACATTCGGGCCTTGGTAGAACTGGCTCTGCCCGCCTTTCTCTAGAAGGAGTGGAGGCTCCCAATGCTGTGCAGTGACTTGGCCTCCAGAATTTCCCCAGCTTGTGCTAGGGAGACCCCACCACATCTCTTCCAGGGTCCTAGCTGTGTGTCTTCCACAATGACTGCATCCCTCCAGCGCTGTAGAGTTGGAAACAGGCATGGGGAGATTGCCAGGCTGACCCTCTCTGGTCTGTTTCCAGGCGTCTCACTTCTTCTGGGCTCTCTGGGCCCTCATCCAGAACCAGTACTCCACCATCCACTTTGATTTCCTCAGGTGAGTGCGGGGGGTGATGGGGGGGCGTGGAGAAAAGGGAGAGCCTTGGTTGAGCCCAGGGTGTGGGCAAAGGACAGCCCAGGCAGAATGCCCAGAGTCCGCTCCCTTGCTCTGCTGACTCGCCCCCGTTCTAGCTCATTTCCAGTGGGGCCGCTATCCCCAGGGGATGCCAGGAAAGTACCACTCTGAAAAGAGAAGTGTCACATCCTCCCTGTTCCTCACAGGAGGTCTGCTAGTCCCCACCAAATCCTGCTGCCTACTCCACTCCCTGCCCTGCTGCCAGTGCACCTATCCACGGAGCCTGGTGGTGGATGCAATCGTTGAAAATCAGTCTGAACAATCGCAGATCCTACCTCGTTTTAACAGCAGAGAGGACAGAGGTCCAGAGCGCAGAAGTGATTTGCTGAAGCCATGCAGTGGTTAAGTGTTTGCCATGCTGCCTTCTGGTGGGGCGACAGACCCAGCTACTCCTTCAGTGGCTCCTAGTGATATATAGGGACTGTAGCTAGCTGCTGCTTGTGTATTGATGATTCAGGGAGTCCCTGTCCTGTGAGGTTCCTATGTCCCTAAGGGCCAGGAATCATTTCTCCATTCTGGTCCAGGGCCTTGCCCTTCTCCTTCTCACCCACCTTCAGCTGAAAGGGAATCACTAGCCTGGTTTCAAAGTGTTCACAACTATTAGAGAAATGCAAATGAAAAGCATAGTGAGATGTCGCCTCACACCCATTAGGATGGCTGCTATTAAAAAACAGAAGATAATAATTGTTGGTAAGGATGTGCAGGAATTGAAACCTTTCTGCACCATTGGTGGGAATGTAAAATGGTGAGCTACTATGGAAAACAGTAGGGTGGTTCCTCAAAAAATAAAAATATAACAACCGTATGATCCAGCAATCTCATTTCTGGGTGGGTAGCCAAAATAATTGAAAGCAAACTCTCAGAGAAATATTTATATACCTATGTTCACAGCAACATTATTCTTGGCACAGTAGCCAAGAGAGGGAAGCAACCCGGATGTCTGCCAACAGATGAATGAATGAATAAAATACGGTCTATACATACAATAGAATATTACTCAGCCTTAAAAACGAAGGAAATCGTGTCACTTGCTACAACATGGATGAATCTTGAGGACATTATGCTAAATAAGCCAGTCATGAAAAGACAAATATGGTTCTATAAGAGATAACTAAAGCAGTCAAATCCATAGAAACCAGAATTGTTGCCAGGGGGTGGGGAGAGGGAGCAATGGAGAATATCGCTTAATAGGTCTGGTTTCGGTTGTCCAAAAGGAAAAAGTTGTAGATATTCATTTGCACAGCAATATGTATATAAGAACTGTAAAACCAAAACTCCAAACAAGCATATTTGTGGAAGGGTTTCTCTAGTCTGATCTAAAAAGAAAAAAAAATGTAGTTGCAATAAAAAAAAAAAAAAAAAAATAGGCTGGGCGCAGTGGCTCATGCCTGATTCCCAGTACTTTGGGAGGCCATGGCGGGCTGATTGCTTGAGCTCAGGAGTTCGAGATCAGCCTGGGCAACATGGTGAAACCCCATCTCTACAAAAAATACAAAAATTAGCCAGGTGTGGTGGCGTGCACCTGTAATCCCAGTTATTCTGGAGGCTAAGTGGAAGGATCATCAGAGCCCGGGAGGCAGAGGTTGCAGTGAGCCAAGATCGTGCCATTGCACTCCAAAACAAATAAATATTAAACATTTAAAAAGAAGCAAAAGAAATAATAATACTAACCAGTCTGGGTTGGGGTTGATCTGCTCAGACTTAGATAGGCCTAGAGCCACTGAGAAACTTTATGATGTGAGCACCCCCAGCAGGGCCCACCTGGCTTTCTTCCTCACACCCAGCTTCCTTCTGTCTTCCCCTAGGTACGCAGTGATCCGATTCAACCAGTACTTCAAGGTGAAGCCTCAAGTGTCAGCCTTGGAGATGCCAAAGTGACCAGCCACCCCATCCCTCCCCTACCCATCCGTCTGGCCAGACCTGTTCCCCAGAGCTCAATTCTGCGCTCTGGGGTCCACACCCTTGGACAAGGTGGGAGAGGGGACAGGTGGGTGTCCAGGGAGAAGGCTTTGTCCCTGCCGCCAGCCCCCAGTGGTTGCCACTGAAGACCTCATTCTCCTGTCTGGAGGGGCTGATAGGACCCCCTTCTGGGGGTCCCCTTCACCCCACCAGGCTTGGGAGGAAGTGCCTGCAGCCAGGTCCTGGACCATAACCACCCCTGGGAAACACATCATTCCCAGCCTCAGGCCCTGCTGGAATTGGGGCTGCCTTATATGTGTGTTTACCCCTTCCTGGCCTGGGGAAGGAGGCGGGGAGGGCTCCTTTCTACCTCCAGTGCCCTGAGCCTCCAGTCCGTCTCCCCCTGCATGCCCCACGTGGGAGGTGCTGAGCTCCAAACCAGCATCACACCAACTCTGACACATGGATGTACATATCTTGGTGACGGGTGGGGGCCAAGAATTGAGCATGACATGTTCCCCAGCAGCCACCTCATCTGAGACCCCTCACCTTCCCCAAACCAGATCCAATCAAACCTCACCCTGAGGAAACATGCTCCCCAACGTGCTCTCCTGTGCTTCTGTTTTGTCCCCCTGCTGAGGGGACAGGAGAGGGAGTGGTGAGGCCCTGGACCTCCAGAGCCTGGCTCTGCTTCGTGCTGTGGCTTGGTCAGAGGGGACGTGGCCAAGGGTGAGGTGGCCAAAACCAGAACCAGCAGTCTCCTGCCTTGTTCCCTCCCTGGCCCTCAGGCCCTCCTTCCAGGGGTGTCTCTCCAGCTCTACTTTATGTCCTGAAGCTGACCCAAGGTCTTCCTATCTGGGAATGCCTAGTGGGAGCCAAGAGGATGGGGTGGGGGCCAGGGCCCCCCAGGGTCCAGCGTGGGAGAGCCTGGGCAGGATCCCATCAGAAAGGTGCTGACTCAGCTGGTTGCCCGGACACTCAACAGCCTCCACCTCCTTTCTGCCCTCACAGCTCCTGGGGCCTTCCTGGCTCTGGCCCAGAAAGTGATTCATTTGTAAATTATCATGGTTTTCTGCATTAAAATGCTCATTTCCGGACTGCTGTGTCTGAGTGACAATGGTGAGGAACTGACCCCTGTGTGGGGGCTGAGGGGTGCTGTAACCCCTCCTGATGTCCACCTGGGCTTCATGCTGAAGTCAAGGTAGCCACCTGCACACATCCTCCTGTGCACCTAGCTCCGAAGGCTCTGGGCAGGGCCCCTATTTCTCTCACTCAGCTTCTCTGCCTTTGACTCTCTTGGTAGAACCTACCAGTCAAACCTGGTAAAGTGCTGCTTAGAGGGAACTAGGCTGTGGATTACAAGGACTTTGGCTGACTCGGGACATGAACCAGTGACATCCTAAAAAGAAGTGCTCAGGACATCTTTCTGGGTCATCTCTGGCTCCCAGCTGTCGGTGGGGTGGGGAAGGGGCTGCTCTGCCTGAGAACAGGCAGGAGTGATTTCTGGAACCAATCCGTCACTTTCTCAGAAGGCCAGAGGGAAGGAAGAGCAGAAACTCAAAGATGAGAAGGAGGCACCCCTCTTAGCAGCCCAGTCACTCCGGCTGTACTTCCCAGGCTGTGCACCAGGCAGCAGCTGCTCCAGGACTGCCCCCCTGCCAGTAAGTGCCCAGTGCCCTTAGGGGCAGCAGAGGCAACAGCAGCAGCAGCCTGCCAGGTGGACTCTGGTTGTTTGGCTTTTGCCTGCAAAAAGCACCCTGGTGCCATGGCAACCACTGGAGCTGGCACCTTCAAGGTCATGGTGATCCAGCATAGCCAGGCCTTCTATGGGCAGCAGCCTTGGGGGTTACCAGTGGGGGGACATGGGTGAAAGAGGTGCCCAGACATAGGGATGGTGCCAAGGCTGGTCAAGTAGGGGCCCCCTGGGGGTCACCCGTGGGGTCAGGTGGTCACAGCCACGACCTGTCTGGACTAAACAGCAGTGTCCCCGCTCCTTGTTCCTCTCCGAGCCACCTCTGGAATTGAGGGCAGAATTAACACTGTGAAGCCAGCTTTGTTTCCAGCCTCCTGGGCCTTGATGCTGTTGCGCTGGAGACAAGTGTCGCACTGGTGAGTAGGGAATGGCTGGGACAGAGCCCCCCCCAGGTATTATCCTGTGCCCCTAAGGCCCTGGCCACCATCTGCATGGGAAGGAATTAACAGCAGCCATCATCCCACTGCTGCCTCTAAGAAGGTATTCCCATTCCCCCAGCCCTCCAGCGGAGTGAGCTGGTGTGGTGGCAGGGAACACAATCCTGTCCCCCAAAGACTGCGAGTTCCTCCTTCGCTCCTTTCACTGCCACCCCAGGCTAACCAGCACTCCTGCCCTCCTGGCTGAACACCGGGCCTGGGAGCCTCCCAAGTGTGATCTGGGCTCCACCCCCTCGGGCCCCTTCCAAGACTCTTAGCAAAGAGCTCTAGTTAAAGGACACCCGGGCATATCCATCTTCCCAACGGGCTCTGCCCCACGGTCTCTGCCGGAGACGCACGGAAGGGACGAACTTGTGGCCCAGCTTTCCCGGTAATGACCACGCCACTCTGCTCCTGGCCTCTGCAACCACCTGGCCCCATCCTGCCTCTCATGGGACAGGGGGTGGGGCTCCATGGCCCACTACTGTGTCTCAGCAGATGGAATAAGGCAGGCAAGACAAGAGCACTTGGAGAAGGGAAGAGGAACTCAGGACCGACAGGTGGGAATGAGCCAGGTTAGGAGAGTCTTGAGACTGGAAGGACCTGGTTTGGAAAAGTGGAGGAGGCCGAGGGCCGAGGTCGGAGGGGGGAGGGGATAGACAGTGGGAGGTGCAATGAGCAGCTCTCCATCGTGACCACCAGGGGGCAGGCGCCACCGCCAGCTCCTCCTCCCACATCTGCCTGCATCTTTTCCAGATATGGCGTGAGGAGGGCAAAGGAGAGGAGGCTGAGAACCTGGGCTGGGGAAAAAACAGCCAGCCAGCATCCAGGACGCTCCCCAGACCAAATGGCTGGGCGCTTAATTCTTGGGCAGTCTCTATTCCACACCCTCCCAACTTTGTAGTCCTAGAATCAACCACACCTGCCCTCTCTCACCACTACCCTCTCCAATCTAGAAATCCCTCCACTAGGACTCAAGAGCTTGAGGACTTCCCGAGTTGGGAAGTTCACTCTTATTTGTGGAAAAGGTGTTCTTTATGTCAAGACAGCCTTGAACCTCATCCAAGAGCTGAAGTTCTGCCTCATGAGCTTTGTGGAATACTACACTTTGCCCACCTGGCAGCTTTGGAGAAAGCAATCCTGTCCTTTCTGTCCAACTCTGTCTTGTTTTCTAGAGGAAACATGCCTGACCCTTCTGAAGACTCCTCTAAGGACAATGTCCACCAGGATCCCTCCTGTGCTCCTCCATGTGGGGTGCCTGCTTTGGGGCCCCTCCATTGTGAGGCCAGACTTCCCTAGTGACGGGGCGAGGTAGGGCATGCTGCCCCTGGGACTAGGTCTGTGTGGGGTACACTGGACCATCACCTCCCTTGTTGTGAACACAAACCTCTATTAATTCAGCCCAAGTCCAACTCTTCCACAAGAACTGCCATTCAGTTTTGCTGTCCCCACGCTATACTGATGGGATTAATTTTTCACCACAAGATTTGTCTCTCTAAAGCCTGGTTAATATGCATTTTTGAGGCATTTCAGTCTGTCATCCGGCCCTTGCAGGCCTATTACTTCTCCCAATGTGATAACTAGGTCTGAAGTGTTCACTCAAAGCATGTGTCATGGAGAGCCTGAAGCATTATCATTAGAGACCCTGCTTCATTAATTAGCATTGTGGGGGCCTCAGCTGGGCTTCAGGGTAAACCTTTGTGAGCCCTTTTCTGAGAAAAGGATCCACAGCTTTCATTAGAGTCTCAAAGGGCTCCTTCTCTGAATAAGAACCAGGTATAAGGTTTAATCTTGTTGTCAGATGAGGACAATGAGGCCCCAAAGGAGAGACCTGGCTCCCACTCCCCAACCCCAGCCATGTGGCCAGTTCTAGGGAGACCCTGAGCTTCCTGACTCCTATTACAGTGCTCTTACTATTGCCTTCTTAGGATCCAGGTGGCCTCACCTCCTCAAGGTAGGGGCATTCAGTGTGGGCTCTGTGGTCACTCAGGTCACTCACAGACCTGGCCTGGGATTCCCTTGCATGAAGCCGATTCCTACGAAGCCCCAGGCCTGAAGCTTTTGCAGGCTGCCACCAGGGGACAGTGGTGCCCAGGCTGGTGGCGTATTTAGGAATTCTGGACTTAAGCCAGCCTCCCTCCTCCCCTGCACAAGGGCCAGATTCTGAAATGATCGGTCTTTATTATCATCAGAAAACAAAAAAATCCCCCGAGTGTAAACAGGAGAAATGTGCTGGTTAAGTTACTCATCATTATCTTATTATTAACAAAATAAAGCACTATCTATGTTTACAGTCATAAAAAAGAAACAGCCTGGAGAGAAGTGGGGGCTTTGAAGATGAAGAGAAGACGGGGGCAGACACAGACTCCACATCTGGCCCTGTGGGATTTGGGGTTCCCATACTGATCCGTGGGCTGTTTAGATCTTTAGAGTTAGGTGACAATGGGATTTGATTTCCTTAGGGAACAAACTTTGTGAAACTGATCAGAGGCTGAGATCCAGTCCCCAGTATAGAGTCGGGGAGGGGAAGGCCGGCAGGTGAGGAGCAGGGCTGGGTGGGAGAGGCTGAAACCCAGGAGTCTTCTCCACCTCTTCCAAGAATGGGGAGCCCCCCGCCCTGTGCTCATGAGGGAGGAATAAAGACCAGCTGCCATGGAGAGCCCCTCTCCAGGGCCTCTGACGCTGGCAGGAAGGGGAGCACCATCAATCCTCCTGTCCCGACTCCCTCGTGGGATCAGGTTGGGACCAGGGGCGGGGGCACCAGGACAAAGCCCCTTGGAGGCCGAGGCACATTCCCATGCTGATCAGAGCTAAAAATGGCTCCGTGGGAACCGACTGGCAGAGCCAGGGAGGGAGTGAAGGGGAGGGCAGGAGGAGGTCAGGAAGGCTGATGAGCCCAGGGCAGACCAGGGGCCTACACAGACCCAGAGAATCCAGAGGGCAAAGGGAGCACGGACAGACACCAAGAAAGAGAGAAATAAAGGGCCTTGCAGAGAGACAAGGACAGAGAGAGACAGAAATGCACACAAGGAAACACAGAACCTGAGACACCCAGACTGACAAAGAGGTAGCAATTTGGGGACAAAGAGAAGCACAGAAAGAGGCTCCCGGAGAAGCAGGAGTGGCATCGAGAGACACACCCACAGGAACTCAGCAACAGTGCCTGGCACGTAGTGGGCACTCAATAAATATCTTGTGCAATGAATGAACAGATGAAACACACACACGTGCACACGCACACACACAGCAGCCAGAGGCGCAACGGGCTTGGCAGAGATGAAAACAGCAAGGGACAGCCAGACCCTTTCGCACAAAGTGCAAAGCGATCCTGGTGATAGACGAGCAGTCTGGGGGAGTGTGGGGGGGGTGTTGGTCCCACAGTGGCTGGTCCAGCCAGGACAAGAATGGAAACAAAGCATGTGACCCCAGGGAGACAGGTCAGTAGCTGCCATACCCCAGGTGAATAGACCTGCAAGAGAGGAGAGTCACACAGTGTCCCCTGGCCATGAGCCCTAAAGGCTGAGGTGCTCAGCCAGCTCAGCCCATGGCCATATTGCAGTTCCTGCCCACCCAGGCCAACAGCTCCTCAGGAAGGGAAGGCATCTCTCCCCTCATGAATGTATCTACAAGTGCACAGCTTTGCCCATCTCTGGGGCACGAACAAGTCCAAGTACCAACATAGTCTTAGGTTGGCTGGCTGTGCCCATCGGGTTGGGACGAGGTCTTCCCCAGAGGAGAAGGGGCCGGGCCCACCCAGCCAGGATCAGTCTGTGAGCACCACCAACTCCCCATCGCTCTTCTCTTCGCCCTCCGAGTCCTCGTCCTCGCTGTACCGGTACATCTCGCCATCAGCCACCGAGTGCCTGTCATCTGCGCCCTCGCCCTCCTCTCGGAGGCTGCAGGTGTTGACGATCACAGGCATGTTGGGGTCCAGGCTACGAGGGACATAGTGCTCCACCAGTGGCTGTGCCAGCGGCATGCCTGCCGCCCGAGGGTACAGGACATCCGAGGAGCTCATCTGCACCTGGCCAGCCTGCGGGCTGTGGGGCAGAGAAGGGGCACGGTGACGGATGCACACTTGATTCAACCCCAAACCCATCTCCCCTCCAAGCCTCCTTAAAGTGTGCACTCCCACTCCACACACTCTTGACTGTGACTTATATACCCTGCCCCCAGCCTGCTTTCTGATGGCCAGATTCACTGAACCTACAACCCTGCAGATGACCTGCAGACCCAGGGCCATAGATGTGTTCAACAGACAATATTCTTGGAGGATCATGTTCGAATCCAGTTTTTAGAAACTGTGTATTTTATGTTTTCTTTACTTATATTTAGAGACAGGGTCATGCTGTGTCACCCATGCTGGAGAACAGTGTGCAATCACAGCTGACTGCAGTGTCAGCCTCTCAGGCTCAAGTGATCCTCCTGCCTCAGCCTCCCGAGTAGCTGGGACTACAGGTGTGCACCACCACACCAGGCTAATTTTATTTAAAGATGAGATTTCACTATGTTGCCCAGGCTGGTCCCAAACTCCTGAGCTCAAGGGATCCTCCTGCCTCAGCCTCCCAAAGTGCTGGCATTACAGGTGTGTGTCACCACACCAGGTAGAAATTGTATATTTTAAATGCCCTGGGAGATGTCCTGTTTAAAGGAATAAAGTAGGGAGCTTGTTTTAGTCAAGTCAGGAACCTTTCTGTGTGATGAATACTTTTATTTCTAGCACCTTTGAATTTCTATTGAGTTCACTGGCAGTGGGATCTACAGGCCCTTTCTCCAGGTCCATGTGGCCAGTCCTCCAGTCACATTCCTATATCCTCAGCCACTGAGTAGTCACCACAGTCACATACATAGCCATACACAGTCGAATCGCACATGCAGGCTCAACTACACACAGATAACACACACACACAGGCATCCACACAGCACCCCTGGGGTCACACACAAAGGCAGGCCACACACTGACACCCAGCCACTCATGAGAGCTACACATGCACACACAGTCTCCTGGCTGCCTGTGGCAGGGGTCTGCTCACGGGATCACATAGCTCTGGCGGGCATCCTGACGCCGGGTCCTCATCAGGGCCTTGTACTCGCCCACACGCAGCCGCTTGCCCTCCACGATGCAGGTGCGCTTAGGCCGTGGCTTGTACTTGTAGTCAGGATACTTCTCCAGGTGCTGCCGGCTCAGCCGTGCCTGTTCCTCATAGTAGGGCTGCTTCTCCTGGTTGGTCATGGACTTCCAGCGAGATCCTGACCCAACCCCCCAGGGGCATGCAGTCAGTGCTGGGCTCTGCTGACCACCCCAAGCCCCATGCAGGACCTGAGAAGATCTTGGTCCCCAGGTAGGTCCACAAGATAATATATGTGCAAGCACTCAGCAAGGGCCTGGCCCGATATGGGTGCTCCTTGGACATTGAGCAAATGAATGAATGAAGTTAGCCTGTATAGGGGTATCCAACTGCCAGCTTAAGACTCAGTACCCACCCATGTTCCTAACAATGCAGCAACTTCCTTGAGCCTCTGGCCTGCCTGATTTTCATAAACAAAAGAGCAGCCACCTCCGGCCTTCAACAACTCAGACAGGCTCCCTGCTCAGGGCAAAATACCTGATGTCTCAGTCAACAAGAGTCCTGCCCTGCGCTGACACCACAGGAGCCTCAGTCTTGAAAACAACTGCCCCCTCGAGCCCCATCTGCCCTGCCCGACGTCCCTCTGTGGCCACCAGTAAGGACATGTAACTAAAAAAAATCTTTCTAGTGACAGCCCAGGAACACTAGTCTCTCCTGTTTTCTGCCAGAGCAAGGGTCTGGACAAACATTTAGATCACGAGTACTAAAGAATGTAAACACACACACACTCTCCTTGAGTTCTTGAGGACAGATGCTACCAAACACGTCAGTGGTAAGACCCCAGGACCCAGCTGCCCTCACATCCCCAGCAACTCCTGCACCCCTATCATCAGATTCTACTGGAGTCCAACACAGTATGGAACATCACCAGGCACGCCCTAAATAGACCCAGCTGGCTCCCGCAACCAGGTCATACTGAACCATGGCCCCAGCCACTGGCCCTTACCAAGGATCTTGCTGATGCTGGAGTTGTGCATGTCTGGGAAGGCTTGCAGGATCTTCCTCCGCTCATCCTTGGCCCACACCATGAAGGCGTTCATGGGCCTCTTGATGTGGCTGCTGTTTCGGGACTCGGGGAAGTGGCGGGAGCCTGGGAGACAGGAGTGAAGTCAGCCAGGCAGCCTGTCTGGGGTCCCAAGAGTGCCCCAGGACCAGCAGAGAGACGTCCCCTACTTGACCAGCAGGAGGCACTGAGGAGGCTCCCACAGCAGTCAGCCAAGGAGGAGCAAGGCAGGAGCAGATGGGGCAGAAGAAACAGCAAGTTATCAGCAGAGGCCCAAGAAAATCACAGCGGTATGGCCTCAAGAGAGAGCAGAAACTCAGCAGCCACAAAACTTAGGAAAGCAGACTCAGAGACAGAGCCAACAGACACATAATGGGACAGCGGAGGTACACACACCTGGAAAGGACCCAACAGACCAAGGGAGGGAAGAGATCAGAGGCAGACACAGCCTGCCCTGGCAGGATACAGAGTTGGGCCCTCCTGCCCATCAGCCCCGCACCTGAGCCCTCACCATCCATGTCACAGCTCAGCATGGCTTCCTCCAGTGGGTGCACGCAGCCGTCTTCCAGCCGCTCCTTGGCTGGGGATGAGTCCAGGCTGATGAGGTCCTAGATTGACAGGGGCAACCTGACATCAGCCTCTGCTGCATCACCCCACTCCTCTCCCTGCTCCTCTCTTGGTGGCCTCAGACTGTGTCTTCCACCCCTGGCCACCATTTGTTGCTGCCTCCAGGTTCAGGGGAGTGGGGGACCTTACCTTACGGAAGGGGGTGTTGGGGGAGCCTTCCAAGGCCCCACTGTGGCTGTGCAGCAGCTGCCGAGCATCCTGGATGGCTTTGGTGACAGCATCCCCTTCACCAAGGAAGCCTGTGGGAGAGGGCAGAAGGGACGGAAGAGAAGCGAGAGAAGCTGAGGGCATCAGCCCAGTGTGAGTCCAAATTCCATCAGCCTCCCGCCATGCCACTCCCATGAGGCACCTGAGTTACTGTTCCCTCCTGTCCTTCCGCGGGGCGGCTGCATTGCACGTCCTCAAGGGGATGCCACTTACACTGGCTATTTGTTGTGCATGTCAATAGACTAGAAATGAGAATCGTACCCCCTGGAACTGTGCGACTCTGGCCTGAATCCCTGATGCTTGGAACACCCAGAGAGATTATGATGAGGGAGAGGAGGAAGGGGATCTTCTGCTAAGAGCAAGTCTAACACCTTGTTTGATAAAATCTGGAACCCAGGGAGGAGAAGGGACCTGCTCAAGGTCACATCATGCCGCTGGCCCTCCCCTAAAGAGGGCTGAGGGACAAGTGCAGGCAGCAGGAGGCTTACCCAGAGGCAGGCTCGGGGGGCTGGACTGCAGGTCCCGTGTGGGGCCTCCATGGCTGGGGGGGCGGGGCGCACAGTTGCTCATCTTCAGGCTTGGGGAGCTGGAGGTGTTGGGCAGCTCAGGAGCCTTGGGCTTGGCTGTGAGGTTCAGGGGCTGGGAGGGCTCCTGAGGGAGACCCGGCAGGTCAGAGGATGACAGACACCAAAGGAGACTCCCACAGCAGGACAGAGAGGAAGGGAGGTGAGCGTACCCAGAACACACAAGGAGACGGACAGAAAAGCAGGCGCAGAAGGAGCAGGTGAACAAGAACACAGGATGCCAGGGCTCACCAGTTCACACCCCGCAGTCCCCTAACACGGCAGCCGGCCGTCATTAGCTTGAGAGGGAGCCCCAGGCCAGTGGGTAAAGGGCGGTACCTGCAGGGGGTGGTGGGCGGCCATGGCCCCAGGCCTCTTCACCACTGGGGCAGGGGGGCTGTGCAGCAGCTGCAGCGGATACTCCACTATGGAAAAGGCGGCAAGGAGAAAAGTCCTGGATGAGCACAGAACAGCAGACACCCTGCTTGACGAGGTCCCAGCACCACAAGGTGGGCAATAGCTCGGAGCTGGGCCAGCTTGGTTCCAACCACTGCCCTCCCCAGCCCCAAAGCACTGCTGGGTGGCTCCTATCCCCTCATCCCACACTACCCCTGCACACTGACTGGTATCTTCAGCGGGTTCCCACCCTTCCCAACTCACTCTAAATAGAGTTTCCCAGATTCTAGAGTCCCATCCAATGGCACAATGAGAGAGGGTACACCATCTATTCATCCAACAGCTACTTTTATTTTGTACCTACTGGGCACAGGGCACAAAAGCGGCTGCCTGTTGTGTAGAACGTCTCATGTGTATCATCTCACAATAATACATGGTATGTGATATATAACAGGCTGAATACATCATCATCCCATTTTAAAGAAAAGAAATGAAAACCTTAGAAGTCAAATGGGGCCAGGTGTGGTGGCTCACGCCTAGCACTTTGGGAGGCTGAGGTGGGAAGACTGTTTGAGGCCAAGAATTCAAGACCAATCTGGCCAACATAGCAAGACCCCCATATCTATTATGAAGAATTTAAGCCAGGTGCAGTGGCTCATGCCTGTAATCCCAGCACTTTGGGAGGCCAAGGTGAGTGGATCACAAAGTCAGGAGTTCAAGACCAGCCTGACCAGCATGACCAACAAGGTAAAACCCCATCCCTACTAAAAATACAAAAATTAGCTGGGCATGGTGGCAAGCGCCTGTGATCCCAGATATTCAGGAGGCTGAGGCAGGAGAATCACTTGAACCCAGGAGGCAGAGGTTGCAATGAGCTGAGATCGCACAACTGCACTCCAGCCTGAAAGACAGAGTAAGACTCTGTTTCAAAAAAAAATTTTTAATTTTCAAAACTAAAAAAATAAAAAGAAGAAAAATGGGTTGTCCACAGAGCTACGAAATGGCAGCATCAGGATTTGAACCCAGGACCTCTAGACTCCACAGCCTTTCCTTCTCCTTGACATGGCACTCCTACCTACCCTATCTCACTCCCAGGCCCAGCATCCAGGTGGAGAGGTGGAGAGATAGGCCACATGTAGAAATCACGAAGTGCATGGCAGGTGGTGATGAGAGCCACACAGGCAGAACACCAGTGAACTCTGCTCCAGCGGGGTAACTAGAGCAGGCTCCCTGTGGGAGCCGAGGTGTGCGCTAGTGCCTGCAGCATGGGCAGGATTCGGGCAGGTGGAGATGGGGTGGTGGCGTGTGTGAGGGTGAGCTGTGGGGAATGAGGCCGGCCATGAGGGCTGGGTTGGCTCCCAGGCCCATGAAGGCCGAGGTCAGGAGTGTGGAGCCCATGCTGTGGGTACAGAGCACCGTGTAAGGTTTGTGAGCTAGGGAGGGCCACTGTTTGCAGTCAGCTTTTGCAAGGGACCTTGCTTGCTTAGTTTCTGGAGCAAACAAAGAGGGAGGCAGCCGTGCCAGTCCCAGGCTCCCACACCTTATTTACTGCCTCACTTGCCCAGAAAGCAGTTGAGGGCCCTATCCCTGACCAGATCACTGTCCCCTTGCTTCCACGGCTCTCCTCCACATTCATGAGGAGTTGCAATGGTTTGGAATTGCCCCGTCCTCCACCTTCAACCTTCTCCACTCCACATTCCCCCAGCTAACTGGAAACTTCCACATTGGGCCTGTCTTAGTCCACTCGGGCTGTTGAAACAAAGTGCCATAAACTGGACAGCTTACAGACCTCAGAAATTCATCCTCAGTTCTGAAGGGGAATTTGCTTCAGAATGAATTATACCTTGAGTCTTACCTATAACTGATTTGAGATTTATTATTATTTTTGTCTGTTATGCGACAGGGCCTCACTCTGTCTCTGTATGTCTCGCTCTGTCTCCCAAGAGGGTGTAGAGTGGTGCAATCATAGCTCACTACAGCCTTGTCCCCCTGGGCTCATGCGATCCTCCTGCCTCAGCCTCCCAAGTAGCTGGGACCACAGGCACAGGCCACCATGCTGGGCTTTTTTTTTTTTCTGTAGTGGCAGGGTCTCACTTTGTTGCCCACGCTGGTCTTGAACTCCTGGCATCAAGCAGTCCTCCTGCCTCAGCCTCCCAAAGTGCTGGGATTATAGACATGAATCACTGCGCCCAGCCTAGGTGAGATTAGATGAGGCTCTGGACTTGAAACTTTTGAACTGATGCTGGAACAAGTTAAGATTTGGGTGCCTATTGGGATGGAATGAATTGCATTTTGCATATGACTAGAAAATGACCTGGGGAGAGTCTGGGGCAGAATGCTATGGTCTGAATGTTTGTGCCCCTCTATGTTGAAATCTAATTCCCAATGTGATAGAATTAGGATGTGGGACCTTTGGGGGGGTGACTGGGTCATGAGGGTGGAGCCCTAAGGAATGAGATTGGAGGCCTGATGGAGCCTGTTTACCCCTTTCACCACCTGAGGACACAGTGAGAGACGCCATCTGTGAACCAGAAAGTCGGCCCTCACCAGACACCGAATATGCTGGCTTCATGATCTTGAAATTCCCAGCCCCCAGAACTGTATGTGTGGAATAAACGTCTGTTGTTTATGAGCCACCCAGTCCATGGTGTCTTTCTACAGCCCCTGAATGGATGAAGATGGGGCCTGGCTTTCTCAGTCCTTTGTGTTTCCCCTTCACACCACCCTACAGTGCCCGGCCAAAACCACGCAGGAGCGGAGAGCGGGTGGGGCTGAGCAGTCTACCCAAGCCCACAGCCTACAGGCCTCAGGGAATTTCCTCTTCTGTCTCTTTCTCACCTGTGGAACAGGGATGATGAACTAGCACAGGTTGCCTTTAAAGCTGTCCACACTCCTGGGGTAATTATGGGCAGCGTCTCTGCCCTGTCCCCATAACTCTCTGTCACTGCCCTAGTTCAGGTATCATCCCCTATTACTAGAATCACCTCAGCAGGTCCTGCTTCTGGCCTCCACTCCCTACTCCTCAAAGCCAGAATAACACACTCACTACTCTAACGTTCACATGCACCCACGGCCTAGAAAATAAATCCCAGACTCCATGCTCCGTCCCCAGCTGCCCTGCACCATCAGGTCCCACACCCTTGTCTGACACATGGCCAGTCTGCTGAATTTCAGTGATGGGGTGACATGGTGTAGGCAGGGGCAAGAGTGTGACATGGCCAGAGTGACATGGTGTAGGCAGGGACAAGAGTGTGAAGATAGGAATCGTGGCTGTTAGAATTTGGGAGATGTTGGCTCAAGCCTATAATCCCAGCACTTTGGGAGGCCGAGGCGGGAGGATCACTTGAGGTCAGGAGACCAGCCTGGGCAACATGGCGAGACTTTGTCTCTACTAAAAATACAAAAATTAGCCAGGCATAGTGGTGTGCACCTGTAATTCCAGCCACTCGGGAGGCTGAGGCAGGAGAATTGCTTGAACATGGGAGGCGGAGGTTGCAGCAGTGGGCTGAGATTACACCATTGCACTCCAGAGCCCAGGTGACAGAACAAGTGAGACTCTGTCTCAAAACACAAACAAACAAACAAACAAACAAGAATTTGGGAGATTTATAAACCCCAGTTAATATTCCAGATTTTTTTTTTTTAAATGGAGTCTCGCTCTGTCACCCAGATTGGAGTGCAGTGGTGCAATCTCAGTTCACTGCAACCTCCGCTTCCCAGGTTCAAGCGTTTCTCCTGCCTCAGACTTCTGAGTAGCTGGGACTACAAGCATGCACCACCACACCCAGCTAATTTTTGTATTTTTAGTAAAGATGGGGTTTCACCATGTTGGCCAGGCTGGCCCCAAACTCCTGACCTCAAGTGATCCACCCACTTTGGCCTCCCAAAGTGCTGGGGTTACAGGCGTGAGCCACCGTACCCGGCAATATTCCAGATATTAATATTCTGGCACAGTAAATATACTCGAATTGGGGAGACTAGACCTGGATTGCTACATCATTTTACATCTGGAAAGGGCTTTATGGTTTTTCAGTGTGCTATTTCTTTTCATTCTCCCAGTGAAGTTCAGTGAAATTCAGCAAGATTCAGAAAAAGAGGATTATTCTTCCACCAGACAGATCCAAAACTGAGGCCCAGGAAGTTCACATAGCAAATTAATGGATGAGAGTCGCTCCAGGGCGCTTTCCCTGACCTCAGGACAGGTTGGCTGCCGTGCTGGAACCTCCCTTCTCTCACTCACCTGGTTTGCAGGGAATGGGCTGAATGGGTAAGGCCAGCTGGGAGTCGGGAGTGACAGGCAGAGGTTGGTGGCTTGGGGGGAAGGCTGGGATCATGACATAAGGCATGTTAACCTGCTGAAGGCAAAGAAACGCTGTGTGAGTCCCCAGGGACCCAAAGAGCTACCCAACTATGGTCAGCCTACGACACAGATAATGGACCCATGGACAAGAGGCACAGGGGATAAAGCAGGGACAGTTTTCTAAAGGATCCCTCTGACCCTAGGCCACCTCTGTGGGCCCCTGTCTACCTGCCCTCAGATCTCAGCTGGGGAGGAAGACAGGCCGGGCTCCTCCCTTAAATCAGGGAAGGAAGACAGGTTGGAGGCTAGAACAGAAATAACCCTCCTCGGGTCAGGCCTGAGTGATTCTGCTCTGGTGCTTTAACTCGGTGCACATCCCCTGTCCCCAGCACCCTCCAGGCTGGTGTCAACTCCCTCAACCACCTCCCATGCCTCTCTGGGTCTCCCTTCCGGTTACCTGGATCTGCTGCTGAAGGAGGTTGATCTTATGCTGCTGCTGAATCAGCTGCTGCTGCTGCTTTGCAATCTGGGAGAGGGAAAGAGTGGGCAGAGGGGGTCACGGACATTAGCCCTGGGGCCCAGAGCCTGCCAGCTCTAACCACGCCCTGCTTTCTACAGTGGGGCAAACCGCGGAGTGGGGTGGCAGTAGGGAGCAGAGCAGTCAGCCCTCAGAATTGGTTCTCCTTTTGTAGGAAGCTCATCCCTCCCTCCAGGACCAGGAGGCTGGGTAGGAAGCTGCAAGCTGCTCTTCCTGCAGAGTCCCTTTCATACCCTCCTACCCTGACCCCACACAAGGGCTCATGAATCAGTCCAGGTGGGAATCCTACAGCCCCTGGCCATAGACCCTGCCCCGCCTGCCCCCAGGCCCCAGCTTGCACTGGTGAGGCCTGCCCCTAAGGCACCCTTCTCTAGGTCCTGACACACTCCTTTTCCTGGAAAGAAAGCCACACCCACCGAACAGGACCTACCTGCTCCTGCTGCTGCCGGGCAAGCTCCATCTGCTGCTGCTGCTTCTCAAACAGCATGGCAGCCATGTTCTTCTGCTCCGAGTGGGCTGTCAGGAGCTGGTCCCGCAGGGTGGACAGCTGGTGGATCATGACCAGAAGCTGGAGCTCCTTCTCTGCTAGGCTCTCTTGGGTCCCTGCTCCACAGTGAAACAGCCCCCATTGAGACTTTTTATTTGTTCATCTGTACATCCATCCATCTATCCACCCATCTATCAAAAACTTATTGAGCAATTGCTATGTCCCAGGACCATTAGGGGCTGAGCCACAGAGATGATGACACAAGATGCTTGCCTTGAAGGGGGTTCTTCATGTTGCTACCTGGCAACTACTAGCCTAGAAGTTCTCCCCTATTAGCCACGAATTCCAGGCCCCCTGAAAATGCTGACAGTGGGACGTCTCAGCCCCAGAGCCCTGGGCCTCTTGAATGTCCTCGAGTGCTCAGCACCACACAGGGTCAGGGTGGACAACCATCCCATTAGAGGGATCCAGTGGGACACACTCCAGCTTTGAAGCAAGACAGCTCTGGGGTCAATTCCCATTTCCACCCTTGCTGCCTGTGAGCTGTTAGGCCAAGTTACCAATTTCTCTGCACTTTAGGGTTTTTAGAGTCTGTTAAGTGGGCATAATAACAGTCACTTCAGAGGGTTACTGTGAGGGATAAATGAGCTAATAGAGGCCAGGCTTGGTGGCTCACGCCTATAATCCCAGCACTTTAGGAGGCCAAGGCAGGTGGATCACTTGAAGTCAGGAGTTCAAGACCAGCCTGAACAACATGGTAAAACTCCATCTCTATAAAAATGCAAAAATTAGCCGGGCGTGGTGGCACATGCCTATAATCCCAACTACTCGGGAGACTGAGGCAGGAGAAGTGCTTGAACCCAGGAGGCGAAGTTTGCAGTGAGCCTAGATCACACCACTATATTCCAGCCTGGGCAACAGAGCCAGCTGTCTCCAGGAAAAAAAAAAAAAAAAAGAAGCACTAATATATACAAAGCTCTTAGTCCAGGATCTGGAACGTGGTCCTCAACCAATAAATGTTAGTGCTTCCCTGACCTCCAGTTTAGCTCCTATCTGATGCAGCAGTTTATTCCTGAGTGCCTGGCCACAGACCTTTTTTTTTCTTTTTTCTTTTTTTTTTTAAACATCGGAATCACTCAGGGATCCTTTGAGAAGTATAGAGGCCCAGGCCCCTACCATGTCCCAGGGTTCCCATTCAATAGGTGGGGGTGGAGCCTGAGCATCTCTATGGTTTTAAAGTTCCCTCTGTGGGTGTGATCGATGACAATGCAAAAATGATCATTCTGGCTGGGTGCGGTGGGTGGCTCATGTCTGCAGTTCCAGCAATTTGAGATGCCAAGGTGGGAGGACTGCCTGAGCCCATGGGGTCTGAGACCAGCCTGGGCATCATAGTAAGACATCATCTCTATTAAAAAATATGTAAAAATTAGCCTGGCTTGGTGGCAGGTGCCTGTGTTCCCAGCTACTCAGGGGTCTGAGATGGGAGGATCACTCAGGAGGTTGAGGCTGCAGTGAGTCAAGATTGTGCCTCTGCACTCCAGCCTGGGCAACATAGGGAGACCGTATCTCCAAACCCCCCCCCTCAAAAAAAAGCAAAAACAAAACAAAAAAATCACTCTAAGGAACCCAAGCCCATTAATCACTACTTCTCATTCACTTAGTGAGGTCCAACTGACCTAGAATTAATTAGAGTGAAAGGGAACTTTCTGCTCATGTTGCGGTTAGACCTGGGAAGTGGCAATGACATGCCTGAAGTCACAAGGGTGCCTGGTGAGAGCCCAGATTCAGAGTCATGGGATTTGATTCCTACCAGGCCTCTCCTGCATGGGATGAGTGAGACCTAATGCTTGGGGCCCCCAGGCGAGGGATGGTGATGACCCCTAAGGCCAGGCAGGAGCCAGATGGCACAGGATAGGTATGAGGGTACCAAGAACTGCCCTACAGAGCCAGGCTGCATGACCAGACCAGAAGAGAGATGGGGTTCAAACATCTCCCCCACCCCCGACAGGCCTTCACCTTTGACATCTTTGGCTTCCATAGAGTTCCTTCCTAGAAACCTCTCCTTCCAGTCACTGGACAACAGCTTCTCGATGGCTGGCACCACTGGAAGACAGCAAAGGGGTGAGGAATAACCGTCTTAACACCTTCCTGCCTCAGGCTTCTGCTTCTAACTAAGGCAGACATCCTACCTTCTTTCAAATTTCGGTTGAAGTCCAGCTTCTCCTGGCTTCCAGAGGCAGCCTCCGACGTTCCTGGTCTCTTGGGTTCCGGGGACCCATTACCCTCTGGAGAGCTACAGTCCTGCAAGACATACTGAATTGTCACCATCGCCCCCAGAAGGGGACAGGCTGCAGGGAGGGCTGGGAACCCCAAAGATGTGTACCCTGAGGGATCCCAGCCTTATCCAAGTCCTACTTCTCCACTCGGTAGGCCCCTTTGACCTCTACCTGCCCAAGCTTTGTTCAGGAAAAGAAGAGAAGATTTCAAAACAAAAGACCTGGGTTTCAGTCTAGGCTCAGTGACTCACACAATGCTTGATCCCACACAAGTCCCTGAACTGCTCTGAACCTGACTTCCCTCTTTTGAAAATGGAAATATTAATACCTCCTCTGTCACAGGATTGTTGCTGGGATCAAGGGAGTTAATGCATGTGAATGAGGTCTGCCATTGCAATCAGGGGCCAAAAGTCACCTACTAATTATTACTCCCTTGAACACACCCACTACACCAGCAGGGCTGCAACAGGGAGCAGGCAGGGGCTGGCAAAAGTTACTCAAACTCCCCACTGCCTGCCTCACTCCTCTCATCAAAGTCCTCCCCATTCTTTAAGGCCTAGCTTGAGGCTCTACTTCTCCAGGAAGTCTTCCTGGATCATATCACCAGTGCCCCCACCCTCCAACCCCCTCCTCCAGGCTGGATTCTTTCTTAGAGCCCATAACTCTCCTCATTTTCACTTATTTGGATTTTAATTATATGTTACCTTTTTACATCTCCTATATGAAATCAGAATTTGTAGGAGCTGCAAGAATCCTTATTAATCATGTAGCTCAATTCTCTTGTTTTAAGGGGGAAGAACCGTATCATCTTTAACAGTGACCTAATTCTTGCTTGGGTAATTAGGCTGATTTTCCCAAATCACCTGAAAAAGCTGGTAGATGACTTTTAGGCCAAACTTTAGCATGTGTGTTCTATCTCCCCATCAAGTCCTCAGAAACAAGGACTGGGTCACACATAGGTGAACAGTCACTATCAAGTGAGTGAGTGAGTGCAGGCGTGAATCCAGGTCCTGCTCTGATAGGTGACTCTGCTTCCAGCCTCAGACTGAACTTGGCAGTGCCTCCCTGCTTCCCTGCACAGCGTCTTACCCCTATGATCACCATTTCTGCCTGTATCTGCTGCCATCTAGGGGAGTGGGCCTGCCCAGTCTAGCAGAGAGCCCAGGTACAGCGCATGGGTGTGAGGATGGAGGCAGGGCGGGAACACTGACCCAGGAGCCCCTGAAAACCTGGGCTGGAGCTTGGGGGTCAGCACTATCCTGAGAGGCCCGGGCTGGGTCTCCAGGCTGAGGTTCAGCGGCAGTGGCTGAGCCCTGGGGGGCCTCATGGCAAGGCTCTTTCTTCTCCTCTGACTTGATGGTGCAGTTCACCATGGTGCCAACGCCATCCAGGGCCAGCTGGGCAGAGATGGGGCTCCTCATGGACATCCTGGGGGAGGGACAGAGTGAGCTGAGGTGAGTCCCCGGTCATAAACTTCCGCCCAGAGGCAGTGATCCTACTGTTTGCTCCCCTGACCCCACCCAAGTGCCTCCTGGTGCCCGTCACACAGGCACACGCACGGAAAGGGCAAGCCTACTTATGAACCCACAGAAAAAAAATCAGCAAAGGCTCTTGTATCCCTCATGCTTTTTTGTTTTTTGCTTTTTAAACAAAAAGTTCTAGAGAAAAGTGGGCCCACGCTTCCACACGCGCTGCCTGTGTAATGCTGGGACTACAGGACTAGTGGACTGACCAGCCCAACTAACGAGGCCAGATACTGACTGGCTGTCTCTGAGCCCAACAGAGTTGGGAAGAGAGAGAGAGAGAGAGAGAGAGACAGTACACATCTGTCTGTGTATGTTTGTATGTATACAAATGCTTCCCTGCCCCGACTCCCTCACTCTGTCACCCAGTCTGGAGTGCAGGGGTACGATCTCAGCTTACTGCAACCTCTGCCTCCTGGGTTCAAGTGATTCTCCTGCCTCAGCCTCCCGAGTAGCTGGAATTACCACGCACCACCATCCCCAACTAATATTTGTGTTTTTAGTAGATATGGGGTTTTGCCATGTTGGCCAAGCTGGTCTCCAACTTCTGACCTCAGGTGATCTGCCCACCTCGGCCTCCCAAAGTGCTGGAATTACAGGCGTAAGCCACCATGCCCAGCCTACAAATGCATTTTTATAATTAGTTACCAAAACTTAAAAGTCAAGAGATAGCACATAAAAATCTAAATTTGAACTTCTAGCTCAATTGTCGTTGTGGCAAATATTGGCTGGAATTGAGTAATGGGTATTTCTTATGGACAGGCCAGTCTACCTTAGCCTCTAGACTCCTACTACTCCCCAAAAGGGAAACCAAGTATTAACTATATAAGACATATAGTCTTCTATATATAAGACATATAGTCTTCTTCTTACAGTGGAGACAAGGTAAAAGTAAATGATTTCTTACTTCATGCATCTATCAAAAGGGGGGAAATAGCCAGGTATGGTGGTTCATGCCTGTAATCCCAGTTACTCAAGAGGCTGAGGAAGGGGCATCACTGGAGGTCAGGTGTTTGAAGACAGTCTGGACAACCTAGTGAGACTCCCATCTCTTTAAATAAAAAAAAGGGGGGAGGGTGGACAGAGGGGAATAACAGACTGAGATGATTGGCTTTACAAAAAATATTTTCCAATATCTAGCTAGAATCTCTCATTTAGAGTATGGCCACTATAGGCATTTGAGTTTGCAGTTCCTAGTTTAAGCAGCTGGTATACCTGGCAGACCCTCTTGAGACTCTGCACCTGCTGTTCCTTTCCTGTCACATCACTGCCTGGGACATCTGAGGAGCTGAGCAATCGTAGCATCTCAGGGAGTGGTCATGCCAGGCTTGGGCAGAGCAGCAGATGCCTATCCTCCAAAGTCACTGGGGCACGCACCCAGAGATGCGCTCTGGATTCTAGTGGGAACACACAGCAGGTTCCAGCTACGCATGGGTCCTGCCTCAGCTACTGACTAGCCCAGTGACCTAAGGCAAGTTGCTTAGCTGCTCTGTACTTCAAGTTTCCTCACCTGTAAAATGAGCATTAGTAAGAGTGCCTACTCTACAGGGCGGCCGTGAGAACTAGGAGTTGATATTTATATGGTACTTAGAACAGTTCGTGGCACCAGTAAGCACTGATCTGGTGTTTTGTTGTTTTCTTGTGTATTACATTTCCAAATACCATCACATGATCTGGTGTTTGTTAAACCACTACTAGTTGGAATGCAGTATAAGGACCAGCAGCTTCAGTATGCCTTGGGGGCTTGAGAGGCAAAGTCATGGGTCCCGCCCACAAATCAGGATCTCTGGGAGTTAGGCCCCCCAGGTGATTCTGATATGCACGAGTTAGAAAAGCACTGTTAAATAATTTTTTTAATTTTTTTTTTTTTTGCATGGAGATTAGATGTTTAGGGGAGGTATGTAAGGCTAAAATCAGATATAGTAAAAATATCCCTACAGTAAAAAATTCCTTAAACATCCCAGGCGCAGTATGGTATTTAAATATTGCATCAACTATGTATGGATGCATTTGGATAGATTGCATCAACTCTGTAAAATGTTATGTATTATGAAACACGTATATAATAGAGTACATGTAGAGTATTTTAAATAAGTAAATATTATAATTGAATAAAATATATACAATCAGTCCTCTGTATCATAGTTTCCACATCCATGGACTCAACCAACCTCAGATCGAAAATATTTAAAAAAGAAATTTCATCTGTACTGGACATGCAGACTTGTCATTATTCCCTAGACAATACAGTGCAAAAACTATTTACATATGATTTATATTATATTAGGTATTATAAATAATCTAGAGGCACAGGGGCTCATGCCTGTAATCTCAACACTTTGAGATGCTGAGGTGGGAGGATTGCTTGAGGCCAGGAATATTGTATTTTTTTTGTAGAGACAAGGTCTTGCTATGCTGCCCATGAGCCTGAGCAACATAGCAAGACCCTGCCTCTACAAAAGAATACGAAATTTAGCTGGGGGTGGCATGCGCCTGTAGTCCTAGTTACTCAGGAGGGTGAGGCTGGAGGATTCGCTTGAGGCCAGCAGTTTGAAGCTGCCAAGATTAAGCCACCACACTCCACTCAGGGTGACAGAGTAAGACCCTATCTCAAAAATAATAACAACTGGCCGGACGTGTTGGTTCACGCCTGTAATTCTAGCACTTTGGGAGGCCGAGGTGGGTGGTGCACCTGAAGTCGGGAGCTCAAGACCAGCCTGACCAACATGGAGAAACCCCGTCTCTACTAAAAATACAAAATTAGCCAGACATGGTGATGCATGCCTGTAATCCCAGCTACTCAGGAGGCTTAGGCAGGAGTATAGCTTGAACCTGGGAGGCGGAGGTTGTGGTGAGCAGAGATGGCACCATTGCACTCCAGCCTGGGCAACAAGAGTGAAACTCTTGTCTCAAAAATAATAATAATGATAATAATAACAATAAATAAAAATAAGGTATACGGAAGGATGTGCATAAGTTATATGCAAATACTATGCCATTCTTTATCAGGGACTTGAACATCAGCACATTTTGGTACCTTTGGGGGTCCTGGAACCAACCATCTCAGATACAGTGGGATGACTAGACAGTCTTACATCACTTAATAGCATAAACATGTTCTGAGAAATGCATCACCAGGCAATTTCTTTGTTATTCAAACCTCATAGAGTATGTTTACACAAACCTAGATGGTACAGCCTACTCCACACCTCGGCTGGATGGTATAGCCTATTGCTCCCAGGCTACGAACCTGTACAGCATGTTACTGTACTGAATACTGTAGGCAATTGTAATGCAATGGTTAAATATTTGTGTATCCAAACATCCAAATATAGAAAAGCTACAGCAAAAACACAGTAGTAGAATCTTGCAGGACCACCGTCCTACATGTGTTCGGTCGTTGACGGAGACGTTGGTGGGAAGGCAGCGCATGAGTGCATGTGTATTTGATTTGATTTCACCTTGCCGATCAGATCAGACTCTCCTGCTCACCCACTTTCAAAGTGTAGGGTTCCCCAGGGGCTGGGCCCCAGGACAGGGCACTGCAGAGAGGGGCCTCCCTGACCATAAGAAGAAAGGCCCCATCCAACCTAGATGCAGAGAAGAGAAGAGACCCTAGCCCAGCTCGCTCTGCGGTCCCCTCCTGCAGCCCAGGGGCCTGGAGAGCGTCCAGGAAGCAGGCGGCTCAGCCCATCCGGGCACCGGGAGGGGCTCAGAGCCAGGCCGAGAGCAGGGGGGTGAGAAGTGGGAGTGGGCGCAGTCGGGGAGGGGGTTTTATCCTGAAGCCGAAGGCAGCAATTACATAACAAACAAACCCTGGGCTCAAGCTGTGAATTAATCAAACCGCTGAAAATAAAACCTTCCTCTCAGGAACTTCAGACAAAAGAAATGAAAACAACCAGGCTGGCTGGAAAATAAAAGGCAGCAGCACTGAATGGGGGACAAAAGGAAGCCAGACAATAGGGTGTTGGACAAAAGCAATAAAGCCAAAGGAAGTGTGACAGGCGCACAATGCGGGCCTGTGGGCCTCTGATCCGTCGGCTCTGCACCACCTCACTCACACCCACCGCGGGCACAGGCCGGCCACCGGGTCCCTCCTCACTCCAGACTTGGGTCCTAAGGGTCTCTCCTTCATTCTGTCCCAACTTCAGGGGCTTCCAGCTCCTACCTCGAAGCCTTCCTGCTGCAGCCCAGAAATCCCAGCAGCAGCCGCAGCCTCCGGGAGCATGGTCAGATGAGAGGGACACAAAAGTCCAAGGTCTCCCCAGTTGGGGATGGTGAACAACCATCCATCCCTGGAGCTGATGGTGGAGGCAAAGGAGGCCATCATCTGTCCTAATTACCCTAGGACTGCGTGGCCCAAGATTGCAGCCACTTGCCACACGTGGCTACTAAGCACTTATAATGCAGCCAGTCCCAACGGAAATGTGCTGTGAGCATCAAACCCACCCCAGGTTTCGAAGGCTTAGTACACAGAATAGAATTCTTAGTACACAGAATAAAATAGCTCATTAATAATGGTTACTGATTACAAGTTGAAATTCTTTCTGGATAAGTTGGGTTAGAGAAAATATATCACTAAAATTCATTTCACCTATTTCTTTTTATGCTTTTTTATGTAGCTACTAGCAAATATTACACATGCAATTCCCATTATATTTCTGTTGGACAGCGCTGCATTAGGACACCTCCTCCCTTTGAGCTTTTACACACACTTAGCCTCCACAGTCCCTCCAGCCAGGCACCATGGATCACCCTTATATTAGGGAGCCTGTCTCCTGGCCCTCTCAGTGGCCTACCCTGGCCTCCAGCACAAAGACAATGGCTCCTGGTGACCAGCCAAGCCAGCTTAGAGGTGTCAGTCTGTTCACTAGGGCTTGGTGCCCACCAGATAACCCTGCCCAGACAAGGGCCCTTCCATCCTCACAGGTGTCTGGCTCAACGGCAGGTGCTGGGCACTGGCCCTTAGTTGGTATCCTCTGGGCCCACTTGTCTGTGAAAAGGCAACAGCCCAGGCGCAGTGCCACCCCGCCGCCACTGGAGAGCATCTCTGGGTCTCACCTTTGAGGGAGAGGGTCCCTGGGTACCTCTTTTACCTCCCTCTCCCCCTCCCCAAGCACAGGTCTGCTTGAGAAGAGCAGCTCCTTTCCCTGCCCTGTCTGGTCTTAAGGGAACCAAGCCCCAGCCTGCCATGGCCCAGAGAGACGCAGGTGTCTCTATGAAGAGCATCAGTGCCAGGCTCCAGATCCTAACCATCCCAGAGAGGGGAGTGACGGTCCCATGATCAACTAGATAAGGGAGGAAAGGGAGCGAGATGGAAAGAGAGGGGTCGTTACGTGGTCACTGCTCTGTCACTCTGCAGCTGGGGGTCTCTGCACAGTCTGTTTCACCCCTGCAAGCTGTGTCTGTAAAACAAGGGTCCTGGAGGGAGTCAGGGGACAACTTGGAAGACCCACAGGGTTTGAATCCAACAACCTGGGTTTAAATTCCTGCCCTGCCACAGGCTAACATGTGTGAACCTAGTCAAGTTAATTAACCTCCCTTAGCCTGTCTCCTCATCCTTACAATGAGCACAATAACCCATATCTCACTGGTGTCCATGAAGATTAAATAATACAGGGTGAATATCTATCTATAAGTTGTGCACAGTCCAAGATGCTCTGAGAGTCAAGTGGTTGAGAGAAAAGACTCTAGAGTCAGATAGACTTGGGTACCTTTGAATCCCAACTCTGACCAATCATTGCTGTGCAACCTTGGGCAAGTAACTTAACTTCTCTGTGCCCATTTCCTCCTCAGTAAAATGGGAATAAGAAACTCAACGTGGAGAGATGAATCTTCTGTTGATAACACCAGACCCTATCAGAGTGCCTATTTTACATTCTCATGGCACTTTGAACTTGACCTTAAAAGTATTTGTCACAGTTGGTAATGATACCTTTACACACTTAATTTATTTTGGAGTTGCCAGGCGCGGTGGCTCATGGCTGTAATCCCAGCACTTTGGGAAGCTGAGGCAGGCAGATCATCTGAGGTCAGGACTTTGAGACCAGCTTGACCAACATGGTGAAACCCTGACTCTAGTAAAAACACAAAATTAGCCAGGTGTGTAATCCCAGGTACTTGGGAGGCTGAGGCAGGAGAATCGCTTGAACCTGTGAAGCAGAAGTTGCAGTCAGTTGAGATCGCGCCACTGCACTCCAGCCTGGGCAACAACAGCGAAAACTCGGTCTCAAAAAAAAAAAAAATTTATTTTGGATTCACCCAGTAGCCAAAAATGTACCTGTTTCTGCTCATCATTGTAGCTCCAGAGCCTAGCACAGTGCCTGAAACACAGTAGGTGCTCAATAAATATTCTTAGAATGACAAGAGAGTGACAAAGAGTTCAGCAGCACAGCACAAAGCAGGTCTGGATGCTTAACAGGTGATGGATACTGCTAGGACTATTAGACAGCTCCTGCTCTCTCAGGCTTTTCTCCCACACCCAATTATCCTCTGCTGTCTCTTCCTTGGGTCTAAGTTCTTCCTGTGAGTTACCTAAATACCCCAAGCAGCAAAGCGAGTCCATTTCCTTTTCTTTTTACCTTGGGTCAGATAAGAAACAGTTTCCATACTTTTTAGATTTAAAGACCCCGTTGGAGTCTGCCCTTAAGTCTCCCTTTAGACTTTCCAGAAACTAAAATAATCCCTCAAGTTCCTTTACTCCTTTGTTACACAGCATGCTCCTTGCTTCAGTGATTTTCCATGTGGCTCCGCAGGAGGTTTTAAGGTCAGTAACCTCAAACTCCGCTGTCCCAAAATGCCCAGAAGCCAGAGAACCCTGGGTCCACAGGATACAGGCATTACTGGGCTCCCTCGGTTTCCACCCTAGTCTGATGCCTTGTGGTCAGAGGCCACAAGTCCATAGGGTAGCCCATCAGCCCCTCGCTCGGATGGAAGTGCTCCTGTGTGCCCGGTTTCCTCTCTTGCCCAACCTTAACACATTTTACAAACAGAGAAACTGAGGTCAGGAGATGTCGAGTTCACACAGCTTTTTGGGCAGCACTGCTTCAAGACTATATAGAATGGCCGGGCATGGTGGCTCATACCTGCAATCCCAGCACTTTGGGAGGCCGAGGCGGGTGGATCACCTGAGTTTGGGAGTTCAAGACCAGCCTGGCCAACACGGTAAAACCCCATCTCCACCAAAAATACAAAAATTAGCCAGGCATGGTGGTGCACGCCTGTAATCCCAGCTACTCAGGAGGCTGAGGCAGGAGAATCGCTCAAACCCAGGAAGAGGAGGTTGCAGTGAGCCAAGATCGCACTGCTGCACTCCAGCCTGGGTGACTGAGTGAGACTCTGTCTCAAAAACAAACAAACAAACAAAAAAAGACTGTACAGAGTCAGAGGCCATCAGCCAGCTGGGGCGCTGAGCAGCATCTCCATTCTGCCCTCCCTTCCTTCTCAGGAACCCACCTCACAATCCCTCTTCCGTTCTTCTTCCTCCTTGGTCTTATCTCACCCAAGCGAGCATCCTTAAGAAGTGAAGACCGCTAAGGAGAAGGCTCCAGGCATCTTCACCCTTGACACGCAGAGCCTTGAGTCTCAGCTGGTGCCTGCCAGGCCCTGGGGCCCCCAAATCCAGCACCTGGGACAAGGTATAGAGAGGCACCCGCCTCCAAGGAGCGACAGTGGCTCAAAGCATGGCCCTTATAGGACAAAGCCCGCTGCAGGTGCTGATCCTCTTCCTTTCTCCTCCCCACAACCAGCCCCGTCACGGCCCCTCTGACCCCCACCAACCCACAGGTGCACACACACCTAGCCCCTTTCTGCCCCAAACAAATCACCAGCCACTTCCTCTTCTAACCAGTCAACCACCGACCCTGTTGGATTGGAATCAAAGGAGTTTTTACTGTCAGCCCTTCCTCCCTCCACAACGACAGTCTTCCCCCCCACAAAAAATATCTAGATGAAGATAAAGATAGAGATAAATTCCAGTCATCGTAGCATGACGGGTGACTCAGACGCTGGGGTACAGGAAGCCTGAACAGACAGGCAGACCCTCTGAGAGGGCCAATGGCTACACTTCCCCGCTGGGCACACACTAAGCCCCCTCCACTGCTGGCTCCCACTCCCAAGCTTGCCCTGAGTGGGTGGTGCCAAGGGGCATCACCAGGGAAAGAGATCCATGCAGCAGGGGTGGGGCAGGGCTTGAGTCCCAGGGGAATGCCACTTCCTCTGAAAGCCTCCAGAGAGCTGAGAACCTCAGGCTGCCCTAAACAATAGCCCAAGGCGTGGGTGCCCAGAACAGTGCCCCGGTGCCACATCCTGCCATTCTTCTCACAGACCACACCCTGCCACCCTTCCTGGCTACACCCGATCCTATCTCTAATGTTTACTCAGAGCTGGGAGCTGGACTGGCTGCAGGCTTGGGACAAAGCTTTCCTAAGAGTCCCTCTCTCCCTTTCCAGCCTCTGTGGGCCCTGGGGGGGATCAGATCCAGGGCACGGCCAGTCTGGTCTAGCCCAGCTCAGGGGGGCCACAGCCAACACTCTCTCAGCTGTTTCCCGGTTGGCCAGGGTGGCCAGGGTGGTATTCACCTGGTAGAGCGGCCAACACCAGACAGAGGCTGGGTAAACTCCCAAGCATGGGAGAAGAGGTGCTTCCCCGCAGCGCCTCAGGGACAGAATCACAGTCCAGCCTGAGCTTCTGTGGCTGCCAGGACTCAGCTGACCCTGGCCCAAGGGCACAAAGGAAAGCAGTGGCTAGGGAGAGACTGTAGCTGTGATGTTCCCACCTGGTCCTCAGGCCTTGGAGGCATCTGAGTCTTCTCCCAACCCAGTGAGGGGGTCGAGAAAGAGACAGATGGGGCTGCTCGAAAGCGCCGCTGGGGCTCCCAGTGTGATGTGGGCCTCCAGAAGGCCCAAACTGAAAAGAGGTCAACAGTGTCTCCAGGAGGCCCCTCTCTGGAGGCCTTCCTGCCTCTAGGACCTGAACCTGTCTCCAGGTTCTCCTGCACCCCAACAGTGCTAGAAGGCAGGGGCAGGCCTTATCCTTGTCTCCCAATGGCAAGGCCAAGCCTGTGTCCTGGACAGGTGAGCACCTCTGGCTTCCTGCAGGGACAGTGCTCATCCTAGGGCCAGGAGATGCAGAAAGTGTGCAGCTGAGGCTGACTGGCCATGTCAAAGGCCCCTTGGGGAATAGCCCTGAATATTGACCAAAGGAATGGGAGGCAAAAAGCAAGCATGCAGTGGTACAGCACTTACTTGGCTGCAAACACTAAGTGAAAGGCTCTTCCTTCACATCCCTGCTTAATCCTCACAAGAACACTACAAAGACTAAGGCTCAGGGGGCTGGAACGCCCTACTCAGGGCCCAGTAGCAGTAGCATTTGAACTCAGGCCTCACTGATGTCTAAATCCACATCCTTTCATTTATCCGCTGATGCCCTGGCCACTCTCCTCAGCGCGAAATAACAGGCTCTGGTCCAGCAAAGATAGAATGGCCACTGTCTTCACCTCTTATAGGACTGCAGTTGTTTTTGACTTGAGTCATGGCCAAGGAAAACCTAGTCAAAAGAAACCCAGGCAGCTCTGGGAACTTAGGGAAAAGACTTCACCTCTCAAAACTTCCATTCTTCATGTGTAAAAGAGAGATTCCAAGAACTATTTTGTAAGTAAGAGATAAGGTATAATTATAGAATCTGGTACAGAATATACGTTCAGGGAAGGAGGTAAGGAGAAAGAGCCCTAAAGGAGGAAGGAGTCCCTCTCCCTCCCTACCCCCAAGGGCAAGGGGGAGAAGGACTGGCAGCCTATTCTCCTCCCCAGCCAGCCCACCTCTTCTGGAGGCAAGTGGGTGGGTGTGATGACCCAGCATTGCTGGGAGGCATCCTGGTGTGGCTAATGGAAAAAGGACTTTGTCACATGGACCTGTGTCTGAAGACTAGCAGTGTTACGTACCACTAGATGTGTGACCATGAGGAAGTTTCAGTTTCTCTATCTCTAAAATGGAACAAATAATACCTACCCCATAGAGGTAGAGAAGACTGAATATGACGGTGTTTGTGAAAATCAAAAAAATGTTTGCTCCCTGACCCACCGCCACCCCCTTCCCCCACATGGTCCAACAAGCAGAAGACGTGCACCTGCAGAACACCGGGGCCCGCCACCCTCTTCCTCCTCCATCTGCTCCATGCAGGGCTCCCTCCCTAGCCTAGGTCATCAGTTTTCTGAATGCCCTGTTGATGTCCCCAACCACCCTGGAAGCCCCAGCAGGTGCCCCACAGTGCAAACAGGCGGAAAGGCTACAAATCTGCCAAGGAAGCCCCACGTTCGCAGCGCCACTGCTTATCTGGCCAAGCCACGGTGCCTTCCCTTCCTCGACTGATGACACAAAAGCTCTGCAGAACTCATGAGCTCCCTCATTTCCTCTGGAGCCCACGAGGGTGAAGTGCTATTCCATTAACCCTTGCAGCCTTCTGCCAACCCCAGAGGGAGAGGAAGGTGGGGACTACAGGGATGACCACAGACGGGGGAAAGGACAAGTGCAACCAGTCTGCAAACAGCCATCTTTACCTGCCAGGCTGATGAAATCTCACCTTTGCCAAACACTCCTTCTCCCAGTACTGGGGTAGGCTGGGCAGCATTGGCTTCTGCTTGGTGACAAGTCTAAGCCATGTAGACTAAGCCCTCACAGTACGTGGTGAAATGAGGCTCTGGAAGACACACAGAATTGGTTCAAACCCAGTATCCCTCTTAACTAGCCAACTAGTTTAACTCTCTCAGCCTCACCATGTTGCCCAGGCTGGTCCTGAACTCCTGGGCTCAAATGACGCTCCTGTCTTTATTTATAACTGGGACAAATAGTAATATATACTCACTAGTGAGGTTTCAAAGAGTAAACAAGACAACACAGGCAAAGCCCAGTGCCTGGCACACAGCCGTGCTGAACAACCGTAATGGACATTTTATCATTGTCATCTAGATTAGGAGGTGAAGGGTGGAAAAGTGGGAAGCCACTGGGTTCTAGGTAGCCCAGTGAATACTTGAGACTTAACCTCTTCACACCTCAGATTCATTGTCTGAAATGGGGGCTAATAATACCTCCTCTCATGCTTGCTGGAGAACTGATAAGTTATTATATAGAAAATACTTAGCACAATGTCTGGCACAAAGCAGACTGGCACTTAGTATTGTGGTAGCTAAATGAAGGACCGTGCTTCCAGCCAGACCATTCAGCCCCAAACCAGTATGTTTCCAAGGCCTCCTGCCACTTTTTTTTTTTTTTATATAAAGATGGAATCTCACTATGTTGCCCAGGCTGGTCTTGAACACCTGGGCTTCCTGCCTCAGCCTCCCAAAATGCTAGGATTACAGGCGTGAGCCACCGCGCCCAGCCATCTAAGGCCCTTCTTAAATGCATTTCAAATATCAGCCTCTACGCATCTGTGAGCCCATAGCCCACTCCCAAAATGAGCACTTCCACACAGCATCCTGGCATCCCAAGGGCTCAGGAAAGGTTTCTCTCCCTCTTCCCACCTCAGGCACCCAACTCACTGCAGAGGCAGAAGAAATGGGTCCACGATCCAGATGGGTAAGTGGTACAAGAAAGGAAGAGGAGTCAGTACATTTCATTCACCAGGAAAGCCACCAGGCAGTGTTGACAGGCGCACAGCCTTGAATGCAAATAGTCAGCAAACATACTTCGGCCTCCTCCTCTCCTCCCTGGGATTGTCTCCCTAACGCTCTAGAAAACAATATATACCTTGACAGAAGGTCTAGGGGCTCCCTAAGAGATTCAAGCATCTAGCTCCCAGCTTGGGCAGCCCTTGAGGAGGTGAGCAGCAGCCCTGCGATCACGGTGGCCAAGGCCCCAAGCCAGACTGGCACACCAGCTTCCCGCTGGCGCAGCCCGCTTAAGCCTATGGTGTCGCCCACCCCAGGGGTTCTAGGTGGGACAACACTCGTGCCTTATGTAAGCCTAATCACCACTAGCTCCCCTAACACAAGCTCGCTCATCGGACACCCCATTTTAGCAGCTCTTGCTCAGGCAGCATTCATTCTTCCAGTGAACAAACTGTTCCATTCTTTTTCTCTCCAAAGGCTGCACTTCCTCTCCCATTATCTACCCTATTGTCAGACAAGCCTGCCACTAAAGTAAGATTTCTTCTTTCATTTTGTTATTTTCGTGGTCCTCTTTATTTGTGGGTGGCTGTTTGTTTTTCCTGGCTTTGGTGCCTTTTCAAAAAGGGCAGGGAAGCAAAGGGAGAGAAGTAGCTTAGTCTCTGTTTTCATCTACAATGCTCATCAAACAATCCCCAAAGCAGCCAGCTTTCACCCCAATCTGCCCAGAACCCCGCTTTCCATCACCAGCACCCTTTGGAAACTGAGGCAGGACCACCTCAACCAAGACTTGGCCAAGGGGTGAGATGAAATACGACCTAGGAAGGGATCCTGACACATGGAACCCACAATACTAATAATAGTAAAATGAATAATGGTGACATTCAAGATTATTTAGCAAGGGAATCATGGGCACTGACCAATCCACTGAGGCTCTTGGGACAATCAGATGAATTGGCAGTTGCCAGCCACAAACAACTGGCTGAGTCACACTGGTATGTGGCGAAAGACCCCAATTATGGCTAACTATTTTTTAGAGATGGGGTCTTACTCTGTCACCCAGGCTGGAGTACAGTGGCACAATCACAGCTCACTACAGCCTCTCAACCTCCCAGGATCAAGTAATCCTCCCACCTCAGCCTCCCAAGTAGCTGGAACTACAGGTGCATGCCATCATGCCCAGCTAATTTATTTTTTGTAGCGACAGGGTCTTGCTATGTTGCCCAGACTGGTCTTGAACTCCTGGCCTCAAGCTATCCTCCCGCCTTGGCCTCTCAAAATGCTGAGGTTATAGGCATAAGCCACCATGCCCGGCCTATGACTAACGTTTATTGAGCTTTTACTGTGTGCCAAGCACTGTTTGAATCACTTTTACTTATATTAATTCATTTAATCTTTATAATAATCATCTGAAGTAGATCATATTATCATCTCTACTTTACAGATGAAAAACTTGAGATGCTGGCTGGATGCAGTGGCACACACCTGTAATCCCAGCACTTTGGGAGGCCAAAGTGGGGGAATTGTTTGAGCCCAAGAGTTTGAGACCAGTCTGGGCAACATGATAAAACCCCATCTCTACAAAAAATACAAAAATTTGCCAGGCGTGGTGAGGCATGCCTGTACCCCAAGCTACTCAAAAGGATGGCTTGAGTACAGGAGGCTGGGGCTGCAGTGAGCCATGATCATGCCACTGCACTTCAGCCTGAGCTACAGAGACCCTGTCTTTAAAAAAAAAAAAAAAAAAAGCCAGAAAAAGAAAAAGAAACTGAGACACCAACATGATTTGAGCCCAGGCAGTCTAGCATTAGAATCCACCTCTCAACCAGACCATAGGAATCAACGACTTATAAGCTAAGCATAATCTATAAGGATTTAGCCCTTTAATTCCTTCATTAGTCCTATGAGACAGCTACTATGAGGACACAGAGGTGTAAGGAGCCACTGCCCAAGGTCATAGCCAGTGAGTAGTGACCAAGAAACTGAACCCAGAGACTGGCTAATGAGTCTCTTCTTTTAAGTGTTGGATTATACTGGCTTCTCTTCTACTAGTCAGAGGTCCTAAGAGCCACGGAAGGTTATCTCCTGGAGTCCCCACCCTCCCACCTCTGCTGGGCCAGTGCTGCTCCCACGATGGAAGTCAAGGGAACCAGGCCCTTTGCCCTGGTACAGATGATGCAAGGGAAGTAATAGTCAACCTGGGGCAGGAAAACCCTGGTTTCACAGGCTACAAGCTTCGCTCACTCCTGCCAGCTATGCCAAGGGACCAGGTGAACATAGGTGAGGAGCTCAATGGAGCCTGCCTGTGCCACTTGCAGACACAAGGTGACTCAAAGCCAGAGTCCTACCCACAGTATCTTCCCCATGAATGAGGTTTCTCGTGAACAAAGGGCAGCATTCTGGAGGGCTCCGGGCTGCCCAGACCCTGACTCCCCTTACATTCATCACCCGTCTGTATTCTGGCCAGTCCTCCCCACCACCTATGCCCACATCTCCCGGTTAGCTTCGCATTCATTCCTGAACTTTCAATAGCATCAGGCAGAGCTGAGTGTTTAGTAGACCCTGGCAACACATATGCCTAATGAATAGTTGTAGTCACTCTTATTTTATCAGTTTTTTCCTAAATATAAAAGGAGTGTGTGCTTACCATAGAAAATCTGCAAAAAAAAAATTTTTTTTTTTTTGCTCTGTCGCCCAGGCTGGAGTGCAGTGGCACCATCTCAGCTCACTACAACCTCTCTGCCTCCTGGGTTCAAGCAATTCTCCTGCCTCAGCCTCCCAAATAGCTGGGATTATAGGCATGCACCTCCACGCCCGGCTAATTTTGTATTTTTAGTAGAGATGGGGTTTCTCCATGTTGGTCAGGCTAGTTTCGAACTCCCGACCTAAGGTGATCTGCCCACCTCAGGCTCCCAAAGTGCTGGGATTACAGGCATGAGCCACTGCGCCTGGCCCCAGCTAATTTTTGTATTTTCAGTAGAGACAGGGTTTTACCATGTTGGCCAGGCTGGTCTTGATCTCCTGAGCTCAAGTGATCCAACCTCCTCCGCCTCCCAAAGTGCTGGGATTACAGGCGTGAGCCACCGCGTCCAACCAATCTGCGAAATTTAAAATAACATAAAGAAAGCAGGTTGGGCAATGATGACTCACATCTGTAATCCCAGCACTTTGGAAGGTTGAGGTGGGTGGACTGCTTGAGCTCAGGAGTTTGAGATCACCCTAGGCAACATGGCGAAGTCCCATCTCTACAAAAAATATGAAAAAATTCCCCAGGTGTGGTGGCACACACCTGTAGTCCCAGCTACTAAGGAGGCTGAGGTGGGAGGATCACTTGAGGTTGAGGCTGCAGTGAGTCATGATCACGCCACTGCACTCCAGCCTGGGCAACAGAGCAGGACCCTGTCTCCAAAAATAAATTTAAATTTAAATTTAAAAATAAGAAAACAATTTTTAAAATCACCCATTTCACATCCAGGAGGTGGCCACTGATCACAATTTAGCCTATTTCTATCAAACCTTTTTTTCTGAAGGTGGTTTTGTTTTTCATTCATAAGCAAGATTTTTTTTGTTTTTGTTTTTGTTTGTTGTTGTTTTTTTGAGAAGGAGTTTCGCTTTTGTTGCCCAGGCTGGAATGCAATGGTGCAATCTTGGCTCACTGCAACCTCCACCTTCTGGGTTCAAGTGATTCTCCTGCTTCAGCCTCCTGAGTAGCTGGGATTACAGGCATGTGCCACCAAGCCCAGCTGATTTTGTATTTTTAGTAGAGGTGGGGTTTCTCCATGTTGGTCGGGCTGGTCTCAAACTCCCAAGCTCAGGCGATCCACCCGCCTCGGCCTCCCAAAGTGCTGGGATTACAGGCATGAGCCACTGTGCCCGGCCTCATAAGCAAGTTTTATATTTATTTTCTCCCCCTTAATAGTACATCAGCAGTTTTCACGTTACCAAAAACTGGGTATTAAAAATTATTTGTAAAGCCGTATTTAATGGCTGCACATCTCCCACTCTATGGCTGCATCATGATTTCCTTTATCCCCATGCCCCATGGTTGAAATGATTCAACTCTTTCAATTTCACATTACTGAAACCTCCTCCTGACCCCTAGGGACGTCCACCCTCCCAACACCGCTGCCAGGTCACAATCAGTCTGCTGCTGTGACAGGAGGGAAGGCAGGGCCCCTAACAGTCAGTGGACCTCGCCTGCCCTCTCTTGATGGGCTGGAGACAAAGGGGTTTAGGACAGAGAATGGAAGCCAGGACGGGGCTAGAAAGCCTGGGCCCAAGGGCCTCTGCAATGCCGCGGCACGTATCTGTGTTTCTCCGGCCTTGACTTCCCCTTAAAAGATAAAGAGCACAATGGATTTTCACTTCACACCCAACAGGATGGCTATTATCCAAAAAAAGAAGGAGAAAGAAGAAGAAAAAGAAAAGAAAGAGGAGGAGGAGAATTGGCAAGGATGTAGAGAATTTCTGATGGGAATGTAAAATGAAAAGTGGTGTAGCTGCTATGAAAAACAGATGGAAGCCTGGGCAACATGGTGAAACCTCATCTCTACAGAAAATACAAAAATTAGCTGGACGTGGTGGCTCACGCCTATAATCCCAGCACTTTGGGAGGCTGAGGCGGGTGGATCACAAGGTCAGGAGTCTGAGACCAGCCTGGCCAACATGGTGAAATCCTGTCTCTACTAAAAATACAAAAATTAGCCAGGTGTGGTGACACCTGCCTGTAATCCCAGGTACTTGGGAGGCTGATGCATGAGAATTGCTTGAGCCCAGGAGGTGGAGGCTGCAGTGAGCCGACATCCCACCACTGCACTCTAACCTGGGCGACAGAGCAAGACTCTGTCTCAAAAATAAATAAACACAAAAATTAGCTGGGCATGGTGGCATACATCTGTGGTCTCAGCTACTTGGGAGACTGAGGTGGGAGGATCGCTTGAGCCTGGGAGGTTGATGCTGCAGTGAGCTGTGATCATGCCACTGTACTCCAACCTGGGAGACGGAGTGAGACCCCGTGGAAAGAAAGAAAGAGAAAGAAAGAAAGAGAGAAAGAGAGGAAGAAAGGAAGGAAGGAAGGAAGGAAGGAAGGAAGGAAGGAAGGAAGGAAGGAAGGAAGGAAGGAAGGAAGGAAGGAAGGAAGGAGGGAGGAAAGAAGGAAAGAAAAGAAAAATAGGATGGCGGCTCCTCAAGAAATTAGATACAGAATTACCATATGATCCAGCAATTCCACTTCTGGGGATGTACCCCCAGAACTCATAGCAATATTACTCACAACAGCCAAAATGGGAAACAACTGAAGTGTCCATCAATGGATGAATGAATCAACACAGTAGGATATATACATGCAATGGAATATCATCGGCCCTAAGCTGGAAGGCAATCTTGACACATCTATGATGTAGACAAATATTGAAGACATTATGTTAACTGAAATTAGCCAGTCACAAAAGGTCAAATATTATATGAGTCTACTTATGTGAGGTACTTAGAATAGCTGAATTCATAGAGACAGAAAGTGGAATAGAGTTACAGGGGCTGGAGTGAGAGAGGAAGGGGAAGCTATTGTTTAATGGGAACAGAGTTTCAGTTTGGGAAGATGAAAAAGTTTCATGGACAGATGGTGGTGATGGTTGCAAAACAATGTGAATGGACTTAATGCCTCTGAACTACACATTTAAAAACTGTAAATTTTACATTATGTCTACTTTAATCCAATTTTTTTAAAAATGGAGAGAACAAAAAACTGCTAATAAGTTATGCTTTCAGGGCATCTTTAATCTGCAAATGGGCAGAGGCGAGACCATAAACACAGCCTCATCGACTGGCGAGGGGACACCATGGGGGCAGCAGGGCTGGGGAACGGCTGCCTTGGGAGAACCTGTGTTCACAAGGCCATAATTAACATCCCTAATTGAAGTGTCTAGAAGCAGCGAGACCCAGACAGTGCCAGACCTGCCCGACCAACTAGAAGGCCTTCCCTCACTGCCTCTAGAAACAATTAAAGGCTTCCGTGCACAACCCAGAGACAAGGTGTATTTAGGATTTCTCAGCAGAGAGTTAAAGGGACCCGGACGACAAGAAGATAGGGAGAGAGGGAGAAATTCAGTCTTCCCCTAAAATCAGTTCCTCGACTTTCCTGGAAATTCTTTCCCGTCGGACGTCCATCTTAGAGTTGGCGGTTTCAAGGCAAGCACTGAGCTGACGTCTGTTTCCAGAACAGCTCTGCCCCTGCCTTGCCGTACAACCCTGGGAGACCTACTGTAGGGCTCAGGACCGTGGAAGAAGGTTTACTCCTGCTGCCCTCCCCGCCTGGAGAGGACACAGCACAATGGTCCAGACCGAAGCTCTAAACCAGAAGGTCTGGGCTCATAGAAGGGAGTGGCAGGACGGAGGCCACCTGGGGAGAGGAAGAGGACTGGGCAGCCTTCCCAGTTTGCAGGGACTCATCCATTTGAGGTCACAGATGCTGGCTTCTGTGGGCCACCCAAGCCATCCTTTTCCTTTTCAATGAATGACAGGCAAGCCCCAAAGTCCCACTAGCCCTACGGTTCATTTGATGCTTCTATTTTCTGATTTGGTGCTTTACTGGCAAACATTATCCCAATTCCCACTTAACCAACAACACATCACAGGGTTTGCTGTGTCTACAGGAGCTGCCCGTGCTCCATGGTGTGATTAAGAGTGCAGGCCGAGCTGATGGCAGCCCACCCCAAGGGAGCCTTGGGAATTTTCTGTGGAGACTGAGAAAGCCACCGGCATCTTTGTTCACCTCTGTCCAAACAGGGAGACAGATGAGCATCCCTTCCTGGCCCTCTCTCTGCCTCCATTGGGCCATTAGAGCTCCCTGCAGTGCTTCCCTTCCCCCACTGCCTGCAGACCTGACCCAAGGGAAGGGGGTCAACAACGGGGTCACTGAAGGCGCCCAGCTCAAAACCAGCTCAGTTGCTTAGGAAGAATTTAACCCTGTCCCTCCTGGCTCATGACTCTTCACCTTCACAGATCTACCTGTATGGAGGGGAAAAAATAATTGCAGAGAGGGTCTAGAAGGGCCCAGGTGAGAGGTCTGTGGTGTGTGCCGTGGAAAAAGCAGAGGGCTCGAGTTTGAAGGTCAACTCTGCCACAAACTCAATGTACGATCCTGGGCTCATCTGATTTCTCTGAGCCTCATCTTTCCCATCCGTAAACTGGAAGTCAAAACACACGCACCAGATCCCTAGGAGACTCGGCATACTTATTTTCTAAATGTCAACGCCCTTTACACACTTGGTTTTTTTTTTTTTTTTTTTTTTTTGAGACGGAGTCTCGCTCTGTCACCCAGGCTGGAGTGCAGTGGCCGGATCTCAGCTCACTGCAAGCTCCGCCTCCCGGGTTTACGCCATTCTCCTGCCTCAGCCTCCCGAGTAGCTGGGACTACAGGCGCCCGCCACCTCGCCCGGCTAAGTTTTTGTATTTTTAGTAGAGACGGGGTTTCACTGTGTTAGCCAGGATGGTCTCGATCTCCTGACCTCGTACACACTTGGTTTGTAAAGCCCCATACATGTGTAAGGATTCTGATGCCTTTAACTCACTACGGGGCCTGGGACAAACCACCCAGCCTTTCAGGTCTCAGTTTTTCCATTTGCATATGGAATGAATTATTACTTCTTCTCTGAGAGACAAAAGTATAGGTAGGGGAGGGCTCCCAGGACTTTAACGCAGTGGAAATAAAAGTGTTGCTAAGCTTCTGACTTCCATGTTCGAGTTGTAGCCCAGGGCAGGCCACATACGGAAGCTCCTCATCAGAAAGATGATGACAGTGCCTGCTATTTACTGAGTGGTAACAACAAGCTAAACACTTCACAGATATTTTCTGCAGGGACAAAACCCATTGTATAGATGAGGAAACTGAGGCTTACTTGAAGACAGAATTCCACTTACGGTATGCCTGACTCCAAAGTTCCAAACCATAGCACAAGATATTTGAGAAGAGGTTACTTTCCACAGACACTCCAAACCCCAATTAACCCTCTCCGCCTGCTGGAGCTGGGTGCCAAGGGGACAGCCACATGGTCAGGGGAGGGGTGCCCCCCACACCCATGCCACCGCCCTCACTTCCTGTCAGGCCCTGCAGGCATCATCCTGAGCACCCAGGGTCCAAAGGTCAGGTGCAGGCTGTTTATTATTATAAATTGCAATTCACCCACAGTTGGGTTTTGTGAATGCGTTTTGTGAATGCAGTAGCTTCATGCCTCAAAGCAGTCCCTCAAAACTGTATGTAAATTCCATAGGTTTCACAGAAATCAATCCTATGTAGTATAGAACTGTCCCCTTAGTGACCAGTTAGGGTGGGAAGAAAAGGCAGTGTGCTCTCAGCCAGACTGTCATTTCAGTCACACCTGGGAACGCCCTACCTACAGCTAGCACGTGAGAAACAGTTTATTTCCTTCTCTGGGCTGATCCCTGGGGCCAGCATGGCGAAGTCCATGCCCCAGTCCACCTCCCCCATGTCCCCACATCCCCATGCTGATACACTTGGGACACCAGCTCTCACCCTTGCTTCTTTGACTGAATGGGGGTCACTCCAATAACAGAATAACCACAGCAACAAATAGCAATGGTAGCCAACGCCTGGATAAGATTCCCACGCACTATTCTAGACACTTCTCATGTGACCCTTTTAATGTTCTCTCTTCTCAAGTGAGAGCATCGTGATTAATGGCATTTCACAGTTAGGAAGCGGGAACACAGAGAAGCTAAGTAACTTGACCCATGCTGCACAGCGAATCTGCAAGTAGCAACCGTAGGTGTTACAGGAGACAGTGCCTGTCCCCACCACACACCAGGAAGCTGCTTCCCCTCCTTTCCCAGACCCCACAGAGGCCATGCCCATGACCCTAGGAGGAGCGGCCCCCCAAGTCCAAGTAGGCCCAGGAGAGCTGAACTGTCCCCACCCCAGGACAGACTTCAACAACCACCACCACAGCGACCATCACACTAATATCAGCTCCCACTTACCAGAGCCTTCGATAGTCCAGGTCCTATACTAAGGGCCATAATATATACATCACTTCATTAAATCCTTTTAATCTCACAAAGTAGGTGTTATTTTTTTTCCCACTTTGTAGGTGAGAAAACTAGGGTTTAAGAAGGTTCTGAGGCCACAGGTGGTGGCTCACACTTGTAATTCAAGCACTTTGGGAGGTCAAGTCAGGAGGATTGCTTGAGCCTAGGAGGTTAAGGCTGCAGTGGGCCATGACCATGCCACTGCACTCCAGCCTGAGCGACAGAGCAAAACCTTGTCTCAAAAAAAAAAGTTCTGGGCCAGGTGTGGTGGGCCCACACCTGTAATCCAGCACACTTCAGGAGACCAAGGTGGACTTTGAAGACTAGCCTGGGCAACATAGCAAGACCTTGTTTCTACAAAAAAGCTTAAAAATTAGCCGTGTGTAGTAGCACGCGCCTAAGTCACAACTAGAATCACTTGAGCCCAGGAGCTCAAGGCTGCAGTGAGCTAGCGTCGTGCCACTGCACTCCAGCCTGGGCAACAGAATGAGACCCTATGTCAAAGAAACAAAGAGAGAAAGAAAAAAAGTGAAAGAGAGAAGGAAAAGGAAGGAAAGAAAAAAGAAGATAGAAAGGAAGGACAGAAAGGCAGACCAAAAGAGAACGAAAGAAAGAATGAACTAATGAACGAACGAACAAAAGGAAAGAAACAAAGAAAGAAAGAGCCAAAGCTAAGAAAGAGGCGGCTCACGTCTATGATCCCAGCACTTTGGGAGCTCAGGTGGGAGGGCTGCTTGAGCTCAGGAGTACAAGACCAGCCTGTGCAATATAGTGAGACCCCCATCTAAAACACACACACACACACACAAAAAGAAAAACAAAAAAGTTCTGTTATTTGCCAGAAATCACAGGGCTCAGAAGCAGAGCCAGGACTCAAACCCCAGTCTGATTTCACCTTGCCCCCAGCCTTCCGACCCAAGGCTACAGAGATGGGAAAGAGGCTTTGTTCCAACAATGAGCTGTTTCACCTCCCCAGCAGCATCTCTGAGGGTGGGGTCTGATCCCCTCACCCCCTAGCCTTGCCCAGTGCCTTTCACACAATGAGGTCTTGGTAAAGCTTATCCACTGGATGAGTATCTCATTCATTCAAAAATATACCAAACCATTGGTTTTAAAAAGACATCTAGAGAGCAAAAGACATCTTGATCCTGAACAATGTAAGCATGCCCATGCTGGAAACTGCTCGTGCTGGATATCCCAGGAAAGCTGGCCACACTGATTCGTTTGGGTCCCAGTGGGACCAAAGCCGTGAGCAGCACTGGTCAGGGCAGACAAGGAAAAGCGACTTGTCTTTTTCCCAGGGTGGCAGCCCTGGGAACCCACTAGCCCTGGGAGGGAAGGGAAAGTTGTCTCAGTTACCAGGCAGTTCAATACGGAAGGCAGCAAAAATGTCTTTGAATGGAAAGGAAAAGAACAGGGTTCTGTTGGAATTTTTTGCAGGACAATGAGAGAGCAGCTTCAGCCTGAATGAATGAGCCACCCATTCTGAAAGTTCTCTGACAGATCCTCTGGTTCCCCATTGTCAACAAAGTCCTAGCTCCTCGGCCTGTGTCCAAGGTTCCTTCGGACATGGATGGTCTCCGCCTAACTGCAATCTAAACTAACACCATCCCTTCCCACCCCAGAGAGGCTCCTCTGCCTCTATAAGTCACCAGTGTTCCTTACAGCACCTGGTACAAAGGTGCCCTACAGATGCTCATCAGCAGAACACTGGGTCCAGAATCCATGCTCAACACACACTTACCAAATTCCCCCATGCTGAATCGAATCTGAGTTCATCCTTTCCTGAACCTCTGGCAAGAGTCTTGAGCTTGGCCGGGTATGGTGGCTCATGTCTGTAATCCCAGCACTTTGGGAGGCCGAGGTGGGTGGATCACTTGAGGCCAGGAGTTCAAGACCAGCCTGGTCAACATAGTGAAACCCTGTCTCTACTAAAAATACAAAAAAGTTAGCCGGGTGTCGTGGCACACACCTGTAATCCCAGCTACTTGGGAGGCCGAGGCAGGAGAATCGCTTGAACCCTGGAGGCAGAGGTTGCAGTCATGGCACTACACTCCAGCCTGGATGACAGAGTGAGACTACATCTCAAAAAAAACAGTCTTGAGCTAGTCAGGGAGGAGCTGTCAACCCAGAGAACAGAGGACAAGTAACCAGCCTCAGGGTTAAGTGGCCACCAGCTCGGTGTGGAGGATAATAATAGTTCAAACTTCACAGCTGGAAACTAGGCCCATGATCTCCCTGCCTAACACCCTCTCTCCCCGACTGCCCAACACACACATTCTCTGTGCTGGCTCTTCCTAGAGTCCCACCAGAGCTTCTTATCCTTCCAGTGAATCTGCCCTTCAACAACCATCCAATGGCACCCAGCTTGGAGATGTGGCTGGGATGCAAAAAATCACTACTGAAGGGTTCACTCTCCTCTAAGCAGCCTGGGCTCCCACCAGAGGCCCAGCCATAAGGCAGAGGCCCCGGGGGCTTCAGGCACCACCATCCTGGTCGGACAGAGTTCCTCCTACTAGAGTTCCCTGCCGTCTGGCACCATGGCCCTCTGCGCAATGCTGGCCCCTTGAAGACTAGATGATGTAGCTACGTCTAGTCAAAGCCACAGTTGGGAAGAGAATGAGGGAAAATGGGAAGAATGAGACCAACTTACGTGACAAGTGGATGGAGGTAAGGGACGCACCTCCAGGAATGGGGACCAGTGATGAGCCCTGGGCAATGTGGAGGCCAGCTCAGTGGAGGGGGTGCCACAGGTGCTGCCCCTGCCCTCTCTTCCGGGACCCCCTGCACCCACACAGCCCTGGTGCCCGCAGGGCTCTATCTACTGCCCTGATCTCACAGCCGCCAAGTGAAATTCCACCAGCTCAGCACTTTTGCAGAGAGGGGGTTGTTTTGCTTTTGCACCATTCTTTCCACAGGGTGGCCGCCTTGCCTGCTACCCCTCTTCCAGGGTCCCCTCACACAGCTGCTCCCCTGTTACTCGGAGCGATCTCCCCAGGCCCCACTGCCTCAAGAAACTACGATTTTGTTCCAAGCATCACTGCCCTGACCTCATTTCACACAGAGAAATCTGGAGCCTGAGGCCCGGCGGGCATGAGAGTGGGAGGGAAGCCCATTCACCCTGCTCCCCAGGGCTGTCTGGGCTCGCATGGGAATGCCATGCCGTCTAGAGGAGCACCTCCCCACGCAGGGCTGGGCTCAAAATGCCCTGTGCTAAAACCGTCCTCTAGCACAGGCCAAGACACCACACACTCAGTCATAAAATTGTTGATCTGCTCCTCTTTCCTGTCCAGCCTCTTCCCCACCCCACCCCCATGCATCTTCCCCCAACACTGGAGAACAGAATGTGCTTGGCTGGAGACCCGGATGTAATAAATTGCTAGTAACAGAGACTCAATCTGAAAAACAAATTAATACAAGGCCTAGCTCTTCCTTTCTGCTCCTCTCATTCTCAACACTGTTTCCTGCAAGGCCAAGCAGAGAAAGAAATGCCTCCCTGGTCACAGTCGCTGAGAGGGAAATCAATTCCTCCCACCCTCGGGACCACCAGAGGCTCCCCTCAACCCACCAGCATCTCCCTTCATGAGCTCAAAAGCCAGGTCCCGAGAGGCCTGCACGGTATGTATTTGTCTGAACTCTAATTGAGCTTTTGCTTCACATTTAATGGGCACCTGCTGAGTGCCAGGCATGGTGCCCTGATCCCTGACTAGGCGAGGTGGTGGCCGCTGGGGTGGGGTGAGGAGGGGAGGCTGGGCCTGTGCATCCAGCTCTCTGTGCTAAGCCCAGAGAGGTCAGGTCTGATCTCATCTGATCAGACCAGTTCGACAGCAGGAACGACCCCTACCCCACACTGACTGTTCCCAGTCACCTACCCCTCTGTCCGGGAGTGGGGGTAATGGAACAAGAGTAAGAAGACACAGACAGGCACAAAAAGGCAGAACCAGCCATCTCTGGAAAGAACAAGAGTAAAAGGCAAATCTGAATGTGCCTAGGGATAGATTATAAAATGATGTTTAGTGTACTGGTTATATGCAAATGGCATGTAAATATGGACAAAGCCCCTGGAAAAATCTGAGTGTCCCCGCTGCTCTTTCTGCCTCGCTCTGTTTCTTACTTGGGCAGTTTCCAAGGCTCCAAAGGGAGTCATCTGACCACCTGGCCAGGAGAACCCAGAGTAGTGTCCCCAGCCTAATCGACCAGCATCCCCTTTACACCAATGCCTCTCCTTGGTGTCAGCCCACCTTGTGGCTATCTGAGAAACATGACCTCAGGGGAAGAAGAGAAAACAAGGCTAAGTCCAGAGCCAAGGTGGGAAGTGAGGGAGGAGAAAGTAAATGAGGGCCCTATAAGCACACATCCTTCCAGATCCAGTCTCAGGATGGTTCCCTGTGACTGTCAGGAGACCCAGTGGGCTCCAGACATTCCTCGATGCCCCGGCCCTTCCCATCACCAGTTCCCCAAAACCAATGGCAAGACACTAGGGCAGGAGGCCAGGGGACTCTAAAGCAAGATCTCAGTGTGGGTTGTCACTTGTTCTGAACATACTGCATAGACCAGCCTCATCCCTGCAGATCCACAGCCAGGTGGGACTCTGGAAGCCCCACCACCTAGATGGTTCCCAATTCCCTTATCTGCCAAATCTGAGGATTAGATGCTCCCTGCCCTTCCAAACTAGAAGGTTTTATGAGGTACCCCTGAGACAAGCCCCACAGAAGCATCCCGTGCGGGGCTGTGGGAAAGTGTCTGACTCTACATCTGAGCTTTTAAACTGCAGCAAAAACTGCCAGTGTGGTTGTCATCACCCTCATCTAACTCCATTTCCAGCGAACCAGAATTCTTATTTTATATCAAAAGGACTCAAAATGCTCCCTTCCCAAGTTGCTGATGGGGGAAGTGAGGCTCCAAGTGGCTAAGTGGCAGCCCTGAGGGTATATAGGCCATTAGCAGTAGAACCTAGCCTGTGTGCCCTCAGGGCTGTCAGTCAGCAGTAGAAGCACTGGCCCCAGCACCCCCCCGGAAACACCAGCACAGCCAGAAAGGGGAGATGTCAGGGAGCCCCCATAAGAAAAGGTGGGACAGAAGGCCCTACCGCCTCATGCGCAGGGAGCAGCCCCTGGGAAACTACAGGAAGGTCCTGGAACAGACAGTTGCAGCCACCATGGAGTCAGGCTCCCTCCTCTTCAGTCCAGTAGGGTCCAGCTGGTGCCCCTGGGAAGGCAGGCACCTGACCCCTCTGTATAAGGCAAGCAGTCCTAGGCCTCCCAGCCTGACTTATCTACCCAGGTGATGGGCAGCCTGGCCCTTTTGCGTCTGCAGAAGTCATGGAAGGAAGGAGAAAGACCATTGTCTCCTTGTTACAGATCTAGAGACCAAGGCCCAGACAGGCTTCGGACATGCGCCAGATCACAGAGGGACCTAAATAGCTACCATTAACTGTGCACCCAGCACACATCTTTCTCTAACCCGTACCATCAGCCTGCCACCCGTACCATCAGCCTGCCACAAGAGAGAACCATTATCCCATTTTATGGATAAAGAAAACATGGCTCAAAGAAATTAGAAATTAAATGGCTCCACATCTGGTAGGCTGCACAGGCCCTCCACACCTGGCCCAGGCCACCCTTCCAGCTGTGCTCACAACCATATACTTCAGGCACACACTCATACTTTCACACCTCACATGGTGTCTCCGCCTAGAAGGCACTTCCTACATTCTTTCTTTCTTTCTTCCTTTTTGAGACAGAGTCTCACTCTGTCACCCAGGCTGGAGTAGCTGAGACTACAGGCGCCCGTCACCATGCCCGGCTAATTTTGTTTTTGTATTTTTAGTAGAGACGGGGTTTCACCGTGTTAGCCAGGATGGTCTCAATCTCCTGACCTTGTGATCTGCCCGCCTCGGCCTCCCAAAGTGCTGGGATTACAGGCGTGAGCCACCATGCCTGGCTCTTTTTTTTTTTTTTAACATGCACTTTCTGCTTTTGTAATTCCCACATTCTTGACCAGCAAACTCTTATATCTCACTCAAAACTCAGCCTAGATGTCCTTTATAAGTCCCTTCCAAACAATCTTAGAAGAGTTCATTATTTCTCCAGGGCATCCTAGAGACCTTGGACATCACTGGTGTCTAGTACTTAACCAACCTGCCATTATTTGTTTACCTCTCTACCCGCCAGGCTCTGACTAGATTTGAGTCCTTAATATGCTCTCAGGAAGAGGGACAATAACAGGCATCTTTTAAATGGTCCTTACTATATGTCGGGCACTGTTTTACATCCTTTCTCTATACTTTATATCTTTACATTTCACCATCACAATAGCCCCATGGGCCTGCGGCAGGTACAGTTGTTATCATCTCTATGGTTAGGTTAGATTACTTACCCAAGATCACACAGACAGCCTGGCTCCAGAAGCTGCCTGTCTGTCTATACTGGTACTGTATTTTTCTCCATGTCCTCCCCAGTTCCTAGTGCAGTGGCTGGCACACAGTAGGTGCTCTGTAAAGGTCTGCTTTAGAAATAGGTGAGCAGGAAGGAGGGTTGCCACATCCCAGCCACCTCCCGCCCTAAATCCCACCTGGAATCCCTTAGGTCTCACCCTAGCTTCCATCACTCCTGACATTCACCACATCTTTCTTCCCCAAAGCTCCAGATGCTTTCCCATCTCCCATCCATTTCACGTTTGGGTGTCCCAGGGGGAAGAGATCTTGCTGTCTTTCCAGCAAGGAAACTGAGACACACAGAGACCTCAGAGCTAGTGGATTCACTCAGAGGCAGATTTCCTGCCTCTCGGGCTAATGCGCCCCACCCCCACATGGTCCGGTCTCACCTCTGTCTCAAGCAAGAACAACAAACCCTGAGAGGCAGGGGGTGAATCTGGAAGACAGCACCCCCTTGCTGACCAGGTCACTGATCTCTGGGCGGGGTCTGAGAGGAGGGAGGAGGGGGGCGGCTCCCTGGGGCCAGGAAGGAGGAGACAAGAGGCCCTTTGTGTCTACAGAGCTCCTGAGACACCTGTTCTCGCCTCCTGCCTGCCTGTGGCCTCCCTCCCGGCCCAGCCTGTGTGCGGCCTTGTTTATCCTGCAGCCCTGGCAGCTAGGCCCAGCCTGCTCCCAGCGTGGGGCTCCAGCAGCCCCTGCCAGCACCTGCCTGGTCCTGGCAGCCCTGGAGGCTGCTGGCCAAGCACAATCACCCTGCTGTTGACACAGTTGTTGATTTTCAGGAGGGTAGGGAGGGACAGGAGGAGAGAGGCAGCAAAGGCATTTAATGCCAGCCTGGCTAATTTGCAGTTGGCCCTAGCAATCCTGCACCCCCCACAGCTGCCTGCGAGAGGCTTGGGGTTTCAATCCCCCAGCAGCTTGGGCCACACACCACACAGTGCCCAAGTCCCGCTTGAACCCACAGCACCACACCACAGGCAGTCCCCATCCCCAGGGCCCCCATAGGCAGGGCCCCCATGCATGTTAGTGCACACCAAAACCCCTCCTCCCTTGTGCTGGCACACACAACTTGTAGCTGAATAAGGCCCCTGATCTCTGGGAGCCCCTGGCCACCTTGTCTTCAAATGCCCAGTACTCACTCTCCCCGCAAAGTCATAGTGTGCCCGGGTCCTTGGTGAGGAACAGGACCATCTGATATGCCCTTAGAGGCCCAGGTGGGGCCGCTGGGAGATGTGGAGGGGACCTGCGCTTATGACCTTCTCCTCCCTCTGACCTGTTCTCTCCCCCCACCCTCCAGGTCTTTATGTTATGTCTTTCAGGGAACTTTCCCTGGCTGCCCAAATCTGGTGTGGGCGCTCCCGAAGCATCCTGCCCTGTCCCTCCCTCCCCTCGGTTTGTCAGTACCGGTATCAGTTACTTACTTCACTTTCTCAAAGCTGTGTAAGGGCTGTGCTGGCCTCATGGCCTTTCAGCCCCAGCCCAGGGTGGCCCGGCATAGCCACAAGGCAGGTGCTCCCTACATACCTGCCTCAGGGACGGAGGACCTGAGAAGGGCCCTACAGGCCCCAACATCCACTCCATCTCCACCCCAAGTTCCTGCTTTTCAATCACCTCTTGGATTAGTAAGGCCCCGTGGCTGCTTAAAAGGCCAATGTGCTTCTGGAGTTACCTGTTAATCTGTCCATGCACCTAGATTGGTAAAGCTACCTAGCCAAGCTATCTCCTTAGAGATCAAGGAGCACGGATCCTGAAGGGCAAGGAATGGATGAATTTAGATGGTGGGAGGTGGAGAGAGAAGGCAGGAATATAAAGAAGACCCTGTGAGTTGAGGAACAGAAGAAGGGCCTGGGGCAGGGGTTGCTATCAGGTGAGGCAGAAACTTCCCCTCTTCCCCATGTGCCTCCTTTCAGTCTTACATGCCCCATCTGAGAGCTCCTAAACCCCATCAGTCCTGGCTCCGCAGTCAGGAGGTCCCTTACACCTGTGGCCAATTGGCCCAAGAGGGCTCAGGCTCAATAAAGGGTGTCAACGGTCCAACAGACCCTCTCTAAACTGCCAAACACACCAACACTCACACACAACCCCCCTTCCCACACACACACACACACACACAAAATTCTGGTTCTCCAAACTTAAAGTTAATCAGTGCCCAGAAAAGGGCAACACAGATAGCCAAAATCAGTCCCAAATGGAGAGTGCCACCATGGTGAGGAGTATGGATCCAAGGTCAGGTGAACCCAGTAGAAGAAAAGGGGAATTTACATTACGAAAACCAAAGGTTCCTGATGCTTTCAGCCAGTTCCAACAGGCCGTTGTGTACAGTTGTACAGACTGTGCATTGCACAACTCTAAGACAGGCCCATTCACCTAGACTTGTACACCCATTTCAAGGATTCTCTGGCCGAGAGCAGTCAAGTCCATCCCTTGTCTACCTCAGATATGAAAGAGAAAGCCCTCTTGCTACCCACCTCTACCTAAGTCAAGATTTGACACAGGTCCCCTTCCTTTGTTCTCTGACCCTGTTTCCTGTTCTGGTCCCTAGTAGTTTACGGACTAAGGTACCTTACCCAACTAAGAGGAGAGGCCTCCTCTCCCTGCCCCACCAGCCCCAGTTAGGGAGCCCACCATTGAGTCTTTCTCAACCACTCTTCTCTTCCTCAGCTCCTTGCCCTGGCCAGACACTGCCATATTAAGTGCTCCTGGGCAAGGGGGATGGCTGGGGTTCCATGATGTTTATGTCTGCACACATAAACACATACACCACACCTGGCCCTCCACACACACACTCATCACACTCACAGATACACACATCACACTCAGTCCTCCACAAACGCACACACACCTGGCCCTCCACACACACACACACACACACACCCCACTCACATTACAATCACACACACATCACACTTAGCCACCTCTCCCCACCACATACACACACCCCACCAGCAGCCAAGAAACAAGGAGCCACACAAGCCTGAGAAATGGCAGGGACTGAAGGGGCCACTCCCTCTGCTTTCAAGAGCACCCTATTCAAGCCCCACTGCCCTCACCCCACCTGCCTGAGTGCCGGCTGTACCTGCACACAGGCTTCCTTCCACCCCTCCTCATTACCTTTTATTCCCCCTTCTTTCCCCACCCTACCCCACCCTCATGGAACAGGCCCGAACCAAAACCTCACAGGGATGGTTGAGTGACTTCAGACTCCAGTAGGGCTGGAGGGTGGGGAGAGGTTGTTCGCGTGAGGGTGAGGGACCTCACACCCCGCACAGGCTGAGGGCTGAGACAGAAAATCCTCCTCACCCTCCACTCTGAGGAATGCCAGGTCCTGCCTTGTGTGGCCAGGCAAGAGTTAATGCTTTTAAGTCAGTGTGAAGGCAGCTCACGCCAAGGCTCCCCTCCCTGTCTGGCCTTTCCTAGGCGCCAGGGCCAAAGCAGGAGGCCCCATGAGTCCCGGGCAACCCCCCCACCCCTGCCCCCAGAGCCCGCCAGGGGGTCCATGGGGCCCACTCAGTTGTCATCGTGAAAGGGCATCAGCCCAGTCTGACACATTTCCACAACCACTCCTCCTGCCAGATCCCTCTTAGCACTGGTCAAGCCGTGCGTGCCTCCTCTTGGTCTTCCGTGGAAACAAACACGATGACATTTCTGTTTCACTATTTGGCAATATTAGATGTATTTTAAATCCTTTTCATCCTGATGACAAAGGTGCTACACATTGTTGTATTACTTTTAGAGACTACAGAAATAAGAAAATGAATATGAGCCACGATCTTTGAAAAAAAAAAAGAAGTCATGGCCAGGCACGGTGGCTCACGCCTGTAATCCCAGCACTTTGGGAGGCCTAGGCGGGCGGATCACCTGAGGTCCGGAATTCGAGACCAGCCTGACCAACACAGAGAAATCCCGTCTCTATTAAAAATACAAAAAATTAGCCGGGCATGGTAGCGCATGCCTGTAATCCCAGCTACTCAGGAGGCTGAGGCAGGAGAATCGCTTGAACCTGGGAGGTGGAGGTTGCTGTGAGCCGAGATGGCACTATTGCACACACCAGCCTGGCCAACAAGAGCAAAACTCCGTTTCAAAAAAAAAAAAAAGAGGCCAACAAAGAATATTGACCACCCCCAGCTACAGGAGCTGGAGTTAGAGCTGCTCTGCCTGCTGCACCTCCTCTAACTCAGCACCTGTCCCGCATGCTGGACTTACAAGAAAACCTTCAAATGGCTAGTCCTGGACCCCCACAGCACCTGCCTTTCTCTACACCAACTCAGCACAGGACCTGAGTCTGCATCGGGGCACCATCAGCCATACCTGGGAGCAGGCCCTGCCCCCAGATTCCTCACCCCCTTTGTTGGGGGATGGGAGGGGGCGGGACCAAGGTCCTCTGGGAACTAGTTCTCACCCCATCTTGTTCCACAGGCTGCACATTCCATTCTCAGTCAAGCAGGGGGCGGGGACTGGGGGAGGTAAGGCAGAGGGGAGGAGAACAGTCTGGCCTCCTCTGGGGCGGATCCCCCAGGGAGCTCTGGGCTTGGCAGGCAGGGATTAGGACCAAAACCACCAGAGCGGGAGGGGAGCCAGGAGGGCTCCTGCCTAGTCTGTGGCCCCTTCTCTCTCCTCTCAAGCCAAAACACTGACACCCTAGCTTGGACATGTCCCCGGAAGACACAGGGGGACAATGTCGGGGGGTAACACTAATACCCTTCCCCCCAACCCTGCCCCAATCCCTGGGGCAGTTTATGGGGCTTCATGCCAAGGCTATTTAAATGCTAAGGCCACCATTGCGGGGAGAGTGGAGGGAACTGAATTCCAAATTTGATGACTTCCCAGTGTCAGACTTCCTGTGACCAAAAGGGTGTGGGTATCAAAAGCTATTTGGGAAGAAAGGTGGCAGCTGGAGATACTGTCCCCACTTCTAACTTCTTTTCCTCTACTATGCCATACACATTCCTTTCCCCAAAAAAAACACCCCTGGCTGAAGCCCTCAACATGTGGGTACAGATCTCGGGACGTCTCCTAGCTGTGCACATCCTGTGTACACTCAGCACTCTGAGATACCAGGCCACACACACAACACATCCTGGGGCTTTGGTTTGCCCATGGATGACCTCAGGAGGAGGCAGAGGAAACCTCAGCCACTTCCTCCTCACCTCGCAGCCTCTAGGAGGTCTGACCACTGCTGCTGTTCCATCTGAGACCATTGAGATCCTCCCTGACAGCACCACAATGTGCTCCTGCCAGGAGTGAGCAGGGAGGCAGGCCTCAGGGCCTCCTTCACAAAAGACGCAGTCCATGGAAGGAGAGGGGTCTTCCAAAAGCAAGAAGGACCTCCTGCCACCCACTAAGGCAGGAGAGCCACCTGGAGTAGCAGGTTGTAGCTACAACGTTCTATGCTGTGAGGCCAGGCTCGGTGGTTCTCACCTGTAATCCCAGCACTTTGAGAGGCTGAGGTGGGCGGATCACCTGAGGTCAGGAGTTTGAGATCAGCCATGGCCAACACGGTGAAACCCCATCTCTCCTAAAAATACAAAAATTAGCCAGGCATGGTGGCGCACGCCTGTAATCTCAGCTACTCAGGAGATGGAGGCAGAATTGCTTGAATCCAGAAGGCGGAGGTTGCAGTGAGCCAAGATTGCACCACTGCACTCAGGCCTGGGAGGCAGAGCAAGACTCTGTCTCAAAAAAAAAAAAAAAAAAGGTTCTATGCTGTGGACTACACAGACTGGACAGATTCTTTTTTTTTTTTGGGACAGAGTCTTGCTCTGACACCCAGGCTGAAGTGCAGTGGTGGAGTGATCTAGGCCCCAGGTTCACACCATTCTTCTGCCTCCGCCTCCCCAGCAGCTGGGACTACAGGTGCACACCGCCACACCCGGCTACTTTTTTTGTATTTTTAGTAGAGACAGGGTTCCACCGTGTTGGCCAGGATGGTCTCGATCTCCTGACCTCATGATCCGCCCACCTCAGTCTCCCAAAGTGCTGGGATTACAGGCGCGAGCCACCGCGCCTGGCTCAGAAATCTTTTCCTAGGGGAGCTGCAAAGGCTTCATCATCATGGGGCTTTAAGTTGGGTCCATGGCATACAAGTGCTCTTAGGAGGGAACTACCATATCACTGCTCCTCCGAGAAAGTATTTACATTTTTTAAAAAGCAGTCACTCTTGATCAGAGAAGCTGACAGAGGTCGGAGGAACCCTGCTGAGCTGGCCTGCAGCAATCTTTGAACCAAGTCTTCCCAAGAACTAAGGAAAGGCCAGTCAAAAGGCAGGCAGTCACCGAGGCAAAGACCACCATCCAGAGCATGCCTTCCTGCTTCGGGGCAGGGAGCTGACAGGAGAGGGAAAGCAATCCTCCATGGATCTAATTCCCCATCTGGTAAAAGGCATTGTGATGGCCTCCCTGGCTGACACATCCGGGTTCCAGAAAGGGGACTAGCAAAGGGTGAGGACCGCAACGAGTTCAGGCAGGAGCGAGCCCTCTTAAGCAAACACTGAGCACAAAAATAACTCCCATTCAAAGCACGATTTACTGTGTGCCTGGCCGGCCCTCCCAGCACAGAGCCCTTTTCAAACACTCAGCTTCACCCCTGAATGTGGCTGGGGGAGGGGGCTCAGGAGCACAGCTGCATTTGAATTCCACTTTTTCCGGTGGTGTCAGCTTCCTGGAGACTTACCCAGGGGAGCTGCCCAATAAGGACCAATCTCAAAGCACCCCCAGAGAGGAGAAAACCTTTGTAGAATCCAGTGTCAGCCTCTCAAGGGCGAGGACACCTAGATCCCTTGGTGGAATAGGCCTAGCTCAACCAACACTTGTCTGGTAATAGCAAACCCCAGCTTACTATTCGTGGAGCGCTGTTGCTACAGACATCATCAGCCATTAGCCTCCCAACAGTTCTAAGAGGAAGGTATTGGCCGGGGGCGGTGGCTTGCGTCTGTAATCGCAGCACTTTGGGAGGCCGAGGCGGGCAGATCACCTGAGGTCAGGAGTCCAAGACTAGCCTGGCCAACATGGCAAAACCTCGTCTCTACTAAAAATACAAAAATTAGCCAGGCGTCATGGCACGTGCCTGTAGTCCCAGCAACTCAGGAGGCTGAGGCAGAAGAATCGCTTCGACCTGGGAGGCGGAGGTTGCAGTGAGCTGAGATCACGCACTACATGATGAGTGAGACTCTGTTGCCAAAAAAAAAAAAAAAAAAAAAAAAAACATTAGCCGGACGTGGTGGTGGGTGCCTGTAATCACAGCTACTCAAGAGGCTGAGGCAGAAGAATCACTTGAACCTGGGAGGCAGAGGTTGCAGTGAGCCGAGATCGCGCCATTTGCACTCCAGCCCAGGCAACAAAATCGAAATTCCATCTCCAAAAAAAAAAAAAAAAAAGGAAGGTATTATCACTGTTACCGTCCCATTTCACAGGAGGGAAAACAGAGGCTCGGAGATGTTATGGGACAAATATTTCTCCTGACCCTAAATCCTTCTCACTGTGGATGTGTTTTCCTAAGTCTACCAATTACCACAGTAGCAAAATGCCCACTATGGGACTCTCCCACCAGAAGGAATGACGGGGATAAGGGTGCAGGTGGAACATGGGGTATTTTCCAGAGCTGAGGCAGCACTGAACATCATCCATGACTGACCCTGGCACTCTTGATCACAAAATCTGAGTTGGAGGTGGAAAGCCCTCCCCAAGCAAGTCTAATCCAAGTCATCAAGTCAGCCTCCTAACTTGCCTGATTCCATCCTTGCTCTCCTTGAAGCTCTTCACTACTTAGCAGCCAAAGTGATCTCTCTGTTGTACATATTTTTCACTTATGAAGTAATTTGGCCGGGTGCTATGGCTCACACCTAGAATCCCAGCACTTTGGGAGGCCGAGGATGGTGGGATCATTTGAGGTCAGGAGTTCGAGACCAGCCAAACCAACATAGTGAAATACCATCTCTACTAAAAATACAAAAAAATTAGCCAGGTGTGGTGGCACACACCTGTAGTCCCAGCTACTCAGGAGGCTGAGGCAGGAGAATCACTTGAACTTGGCAGGTGGAGGTTGCAGTGAGCCAAGATCACACCACTGCACTCCAGCCTGGGCGACAGAGTGAGAGTCCATCTCAAAACAAACAAATAAACAAGCAAACAAAAATAATTCATGACCATTGTAGAAAAGTAAAAAAAAAAAGGGAGATAAGGAAATTAAAACCATCCATATGTCTAGGATCCAGAGCTAACCTCTGTAAATATTCTGACGCATCCTCCCAGATTCTGTCCATGCGTGTGTGCACGATGGCCATGTGTACACTTGCAATTCTCTGTACAAGATTAAGGCTGTACTCTGCAGTTTTATATCCTGATTTTGTCACTTCTTATGTAATTTTCCAGGTTATAAACTGCTATTAACCACGTTTTGGGGAATGGTTTGTACACCCACCCGGTACTAAATTCAGAAAGGACGAAAGGGTCTACAGCAAAAACAATCTTTTCTCCATCCCATCCCTCAGCCACCATTTCCCTCCCTTGGGGCAACTAGTCCCAAATAATCTTTTAAAATCATGGAGCAGATCATGTCACTCCCCTACTTAAAACTCTCTGATGGCTTGCCATCACCCTGCAATAAAATCCAGGCTCCTAATCAGTCTTACTCTCTGGCTCTCCTCTGATTTCTCTGATTTCTCCAGTCTCTCGTCTCCAGCCACATAGCTGTTGCCCCTGTTCTGGCCTTAGGGGGTTTCATTTGCTATTCCCTCTGCCTGCAATCCCCCATCTCCAGGTCTTTATGCAGCTGGCTCCTCACCCTTCAAGGCCTGGGCTGAGCCGTCCTCTCCCCCAGGTGGCCTTCACTGGCCTCCCAATCTAGGGCCACCACTGCCTGACCTACATATGTTTTCTATCACATCACCCTGTGGTATTTCTTTCACATTGCATGTCATAGTCTGATAGTCTTGGTTACTTAAAATTATTTACTGTCTGTCTCCCCACAATAGAAAGATGCCTCTTTGAAGGCAGGCACACTGCCTGTCTTGTTCTCCCCTGTTATCCCACTGCGTAGCACAGGCCCTGGCACATAGCAGGTGGTCAACAATTTCTGTTGAAGGAGTGAATGGGGTGACTGCAGTGTCAGTTGTCATAACTAAAAACTGCCAATTGCAGGATCGCCAACACGAAGAAGCAACCTTCTGGCCATCCCCCTCATGCCTGGGGTGGAGGTTGGAGGGTCTGAGAAAGGAGGACAGGAGCCTGTTGTCCAAGGCAGTGTGGCTGGACAGCAGCACCCTGTTCTTCCTCCTGGTTCCTCAGCTCACCCCTTACCTCTGCTATGCATTTGCAGAATCCCGAATCAGACAAGGAACTTGTGACAAACCCAAATTCCTAGAAAATCCTCCAACTGCAAGTGGAAAGTTGGAGGTGACACTTTTGCCCCTCACCCCAAATCCCACATCCAGTCTACCCAGGCAGCTGTGCTATTCCATGTTTCCAAGTGAGTCCAGCAGCAGGAGACACAGACGCTACCCAGGGAGCAGGGCTCCTCCTGGGACAGTCCCAGCCCATCCCACCTGATTCTTCCCCTGGGCCCCTGACACCTGGGCTCTTCTCTCTAGAAATTCACCCAGCCCCAGAGACACAAATGCACATCCAATCCTGATCCAGCAGCCCAGGCTGAGGATGCTCAAGGGACACCCTTTTGGAGACACTTCCTTCCTGGGACCTGATTTCCATGGAGAGAACACTGCAGTTGAGCCAAGATTGATTTTTAAGAATGAGGAAGGGAGGGAATAAAATGCTTTCACAAAAATTGTGAAGGGAGGGAGAAAGGAAGGAAACAAGAAAAAGAAAAAAGACTCAAGAAGATGGCAGTAGACAAGGAATAAGAAGGATAAGTTTGATCTGAGGGGCTGGAATCAGGAAAGGGTGGGAGAGAGTACAAGATCTCCTCGTCTCCAGAAGTGGGCGATATTATAATTGATTAGTTGAGCACAAACGCCAAGTGCTCTTCTGGGCTCTGTACAAGGTCAGTTAAATAATAATGGCAATAACAGCTAATATTTATCTAGCACTTATTATGTACCAGGCACTGTTCTCAGTTTCACTTTATTAAGGCTTTTAATCCTCAAGTCAACCCCTCGAAGCGTTCATATTAACCCTATTTTATGGCTGAGGAAACTGAGGCACAGAGGTTAAGTTAAATTGCCCACAGCCACACCGCCAGGGGCATCCGGGATCTAACTCCAGCTCCAGGACTCTTAACCACTAGGCTATATTTGGCCCTCAATGATCCAGGTAGGTGGGTCCCTACCCTCCTGGAGATCATGCCTTCCAAACCAGTATCTCCCGAACGATCACGACATGCCAGTTTCAAAGATGGCTGCTTACTCTACCCATTTCGCATGCGGGAAAGTCCGAACCCACGCTGCCCATCGATGGGGAACTGGAATCCAAATGTGCTGAATCCCAGCATCTTGCGAGGTGCCTTCTAATGAAGCACAGTAGAAACAGGGGTCAGCCTCAGGCCCTGTCTCCCGACTGCGCCGAGGCGCGGATTACGGAGTCGGGGAGTCTGGGAGCCGGGGAGCCGGAGAAAAGGAGCTAGCGGGCTGGCGCCGCGTCGGACGGGTCCGAAAACAGAACCGCGGAAGGCAGGGAGACCGCCCCAAGCCCGAGGCAGAGAGCAGAAGGCAGAGAGCGGCCTGGCTTGACGGAGAGCGCCGCCCGGCCAGAACCAAGCTTGCCTCCCAGGACTGCGAAACGAACAGAGTTATGCACCCATCTTTGAAACCGGCATGTCGTGATCGTTTGGGGGATACCGGTTTGGAAGGCATGAACTCCGGGAGGTAGGGACCCACCTACTTGGACTACCGAGAGCCAAGTACAGCCTAGTGGTCAAGAGCCAGCAGCACCGTCTCTGGCCGTCTTTGGCCAGACCCCTTCACCAGCGCCAGCGCCAGCGCCGAGGCGTCCTGCCCGGAAATTCCCAGAGAGTCAAAGCAAACTTCCCAGGAAAACTCTTCGGCTTCCTCCAAGCCTCTGTCACCGTGGCGGCTGCCAAGAGCGCCAGCGGAGTCTTTGCAGCTGCCGCGGGCCCTCCAGGGCGGGAGCCGCCGCTCCAGCGTTCGGGGTCCTCCCGGAAAGGTCCAGGGCTGAAGTTCAAAATTCACTTCCCGCCCAGGCCCGGCTCACTGCCCCGCCCGGTACTCTCCAGCAACCCCCACGTCTCTTGCCCTCTACAGCTCCAGTTAGTCCTGGAGCGCCTCCAGCCTGAAGACCCATGCGGGCAGCTGGGCGAATCCCGCGGGCGATCCCTGCGCGCCTGGGGACTGGAAGCAGCCAGAGCCGGCGCACACACACAACCTTGTGTGTGCGTGTGTGTTTACGTACGGAACGCGCGGGGTGGGAAAACAATGGCGAGCCGCTGGGAACTGAGCGACTACCCGCTCCGCATCTCCCTACCCCTAGGCGCGATCAGCGTTTGCAGCGGAATCGGGATGAAAAGGCTCACCTACGATATCCCAGGGCGGGAGGTGTGGGTAGTAAAAAGCAGCCTGGGGTGGGGGTGGGGGTGGGACGGGAGCAGCCGGAGCAGAAAACAAACAGGATGCGGCGCCAGTCTGGTCCGCTGGGGAACGACCCTGAAACCGTGGCAAGGGGCGCGCGTCTGTCCCCCAGCACCCCACGCAACCATGGCGGAGGAGCTCTGCGCCTCGTCGCAGACACCTGAGCCCCACGCAGGACGCGCGCAGGTCGCCTCGGCTTCCCACTGAGAAATCCTTGAACTAGGCGCATAGTCGGGCTAATGAGAAAGACCTAGTCCTCTGCGGTCGGCGAGGAGCGGGTTGGGGGTGCACCCTAAGCTCGACCCGCGTGGTGAACGCGCGCGCGCGCGCGCGCACACACACACACACACACACACACACAAACACACACACACACACAGCCACGCACTGCCTTACAGGCTGCCACCCCTCTCCACAAGGACCCAAGTCGGCCAGGGAGGAGCCGCCTCTGCCCAGGGTTGTTGGGGGTAGGTGAGGGTCCGTCCTTCCTCGAAAAACTTTGCACGGGGTGGAAACTCGCAGGGAAGAGAGCCGGTGGGTGCCCAGAAACGTAGGGGCGCAAGTGTCAAACTTCAGAGGCTGGGGAGATGGGCGCGACGGCGCGATCATGGCGCGGAGGGGTGCACTTACTACTCAGCCAGGCGCGGGGCTCGGGGCTCGGGGCTCGCGGCTCCGCGCTCCTGCTCCAACTCCGTGCGGTCCTCGCGGCTGGCAGCCTACGCTTCCCGCTCACATGCCCCCGCGACGCCGCGGGCGGGCCGGGTTGGTGAGGCTGGGCTGGGAGGGGGCACGCCCCCCGCCGTCGGCCGGGGAGTCGCTCCGGACCCACGGCCACCCTTGGTCCGCGCCCCACGGGGGGCCGCCGTCCCGGGCGGCGAGCTTGGTTCCGGCCGGGCGGCGCCCTCTCCACCGAGCCAGGCCGCTCTCTGCCCTCTGCCCTCTGCCCTGGGTTTGCGGCCGTCTCCCTGCCTTCCGCGGTCCTGCTCCGCCACTAGTCCGACGCGCAGCCGGCCGGCCCGCCCTGCTCTCCGGCTCTCCGGCTCTCCGGCTCCACGCTCAGCGCCTCGGCTTGGTTCCGAGTCAGGGCCTACGAGGCTGACCGCTGAGCTCTGGGCTCAGACCCGGGCTCGCCGGTTCTGGACCCAGGTTCCAGGACCCGTGCTCACACAGTTCAATTCCAAGCCGGGACTGGAGCAGGGCGCTCGCTGCTCGCCGCTGCGAGGCTACTGGACAGCCTAGAGGAGAAAGAGGGAGGGAGACTGAGAGCGCGCAGGGGGAGGGGGGAGGAGGGAGGGAGGGTGGGGACATGCAGAAGAAGGGAGGGACAGAGAGTTTCCTCCTCCTCCCTGCAGCCGGGTCCATCCAGGCATCAACAGCTGGAAACCTCTGTTGGAAAGGAGAAAGCTTAAGGTTTCCGGGCGGCGGTGGAGGGTGGAGGTGGAGTGAGGGGGTGTAGAGAAGAGAAGAAAGAAGGATTCTGCCCGCTCCCACTGCCCAGGTATGCAGATCGCTACAGAGAATCTTCACTCCTTAAAGCTAGACCTAAGAAGTTACTGGTCCAACTCCAAGCCTCCTAGCCCCTCCAGACAGATAGCCTGAACTCGGGGTTTTTAAATAACCCATTTCTCTGGGAACCTGATCTCGGCCGGGCGCGGTGGCTCACGCCTGTAATCCCAGCAATTTGGGAGGCCGAGGCGGGCGGATCACTAGGTCAGGAGATCGACACAATCCTGGCTAATATGGTGAAACCCCGTCTCTACTAAAAATACAAAAAATTAGCCGGGCGTGATGGCACGCGCCTGTAACACCCGTACTCGGAAGGCTAAGGCAGGAGAATCGCTTGAAACCGGGAGTCAGAGGTTGCAGTGAGCCAAGATCGCGCCATTGCTTGCACTCCAGCCTGGGCGACCGAGCGAGACTCGGCTCAAAAAACAAACAAACAAACAAACAAACAAAAAACCTGATCTCACCTGTAGCTAGATGGATTCCTGATATCTCCAACCACTCCCTAATCCTGTCATTTGCAGCCTCTCACATAAATCTCTTATTTTCTCCTGTCCCATTATATGGGAGGGTGGGGGAGAATGCAGAGTTGGTTTCCGTTCATTCAACATATTTATCAAATGTCCACATGTGACCAGGCGCGGTGGCTCACGCCTTTAATCCCAGCACTTTGGGAGGCCAAGGCAGCATATCACCTGAGGTTAGGAGTTCGAGACCAGCCTGGTGAAACCCCCTCTCTACTAAAAATACAAAAATTAGCCGGGTGTGGTGGTGCATGCCTGTAATTCCAACTACTGGAGAGGCTGAGGCAGAAGAATTGCTTGAACCCGGGAGGCGGAGGTTGCAGTGAGTGGAGAACGGACCACCGCACTCCAGCCTGGGCAACAGAGTGAGACTCCGTCTCCAAAAAAAAAAAAACGTCTACATATGCCTGGCTTACCTGAGTGCTGGGGACACGAAGACAAATGAGACAGTGTCCTTCCCTTTCTGGACTCTGATTTTGTAAAGGAATGGGTGAATATACCATTGCAGTGAAGTGGAGAGGGCTAAGATAGGGCAGGCAAATGGGCGCAGGGCCACCAAAGACACTGGGGTATGGGGACTGGAACCAGAGTCTTCTTGGGGGAGGTGGCATCTGAAATGGGTCTTGGAAGGACCTGTGGGTGTAGGGCAGATTAAAAGAGTGACAATCATGGACCTACTAAGAAGTCTATGCCCACAGTGTGGGTGGCCAGTGTGTTCAAAGGTGATGGTCAGCAAGGCTCTCAAGGCCTTCTAAGGACTCATCCTTGCCCACTGCTTTGCCTGGCTAACTCCTTTCATCTTTTAGGTTTCAGCCTAGACATCAACTTTCCCTGAAGCCTTTCTTGATGGCCATATCTGGGCCAGGTGCCCCATCTGTGGGCTCTGGAAAAATCCCCACTTGTAGATAATATGGTAACCATTCATTTGTCTGTCTGCCCTGCTGGACTGTAAGCTCCGCAAGGGCAGGGATGTATCTCTCCAGTGTGCCTAGCCAGGGATTGAGAAAGAGCATAAATACTTATTGATCAATACTTGTTGATGGAAGGAAATGGGGAGCCACTGAAGGATTCTAAGCAAGGCCTCAGATGCCATCAATCTAGCTGGAGATAGGAAGGAGGCCAGTGACCAGACAATAACAGTGACCAGGGTAAAAATGATGCAGGCCTGAGCTAAGCTGGGAGTAGGAGGAATGGAAAGGAGAAAACAGGTGGGTGTAAGAGAGTGGGAGAAGCCAACATTAAGGGCCTGATGTTTGGGATAACTATGGATGAAGCCATCCTAGAAACCATGAAAGAGTTACCCAAGTTGCCAGATGTAGTGGCTCATGCATGTAATCCCAGCACTTTGGAAGTCCGAGGCAGGCGGATCACCTGAGGTCAGGAGTTCGAAACCAGCCTGACCAACATGGAGAAACCCAGTCTCTACTAAAAATACAAAATTAGCCGGGCGTGGTGGTGCATGCCTGTAATCCCAGCTAATCGGGAGGCTGAGGCAGGAGAATTGCTTGAACCCCAGGAGGCAGAGGTTAAGGTGAGCTAAGATCGCGCCACTGCACTCCAGCCTGGGCAACAAGAGCGAAACTCCGTCTCAAAAAAAAAAAAAAGAAAAGGTTACCCAAGTGCCACCAAGACTTTCCTCCTCCCAGACAACATGCCTGTGTTTTCCATGTATCTGGTTGTTTTTCTCTGGCCCCGATCATCTTCACGGAGGCAGCTTGACCGTGGGTCCCTCCCTGTAGCTGTCCTTAGTAACAGCAGATTGAGAGAGGAAGAGCAAAGATCAGCCCTTCCAAACACTGCCACCAAATTAAGGTATAAAGTGTCTCCCTACTGGGTCTTAGACACAATACTATTTTCCTATATGATATCTACTTGTACCTTATCCCAATTCTGTGAGGTTGGTGTCATCCCCATTTTATTTTATTTTTTTAATTTAATTTAATTCCATCTCTTTGCAAGTCCCTGAGTACCTGGAATCCCATTCTAGAGATGAGAAAAATGAAGCTCCAGTTAGTGGTAAGAGGAAGTTATCTGATTGAAGATTCTAGATTTTCTCTACTACCGCACCATTTCCCAGGAACAACTATCAAATGTACACGATTTAACTCAGTCAGCCTCTCCTTGAAACACTCACTTCATGAGTCCACAGTCTCCTGAGTCCTCCCACCTCATTGGCTGCTCTTTCCCAGCCACCCTTGTTTATGTTCCCTCCTCCATTCTGGTCTCCAGGTGGGCATTCCCTGTGGGCTCTCTCCTGCACCCCATTTTCCTCCTACCACCTCTCCCTAGGTAAAATTTTGTCCTTTTCCATAGCTTTAAGTACCAACTATGTGGTGATGATTCTCCAAATTATTTAATATCCAAGACTATTATCCAACCACACACTTGATGTTTCTACTCAAGGGCCTCACAGGCATTGTAACCATAATGGGCCCATTGCCTGAGGGCCTGCAAGTCAATACACCAACTACCAGGGTTGCAACAGAAAAAAAATTTTAAATGCAAGGCTGAACAAGGAAAGGAGAGAAAACCTCAATTCTGCTTCTCCAAAGAGTTGGGGGCTAGGGATTTTAAGGGGTCTAGAGTGGGCCGAGGTATGGGGATCACTGTGGATGAGTTGAAGAGTACGGAGAGTCAGGGAGATGAAGAAACTGCATTCTCATGCTGATTACTCTCCTCTGTGAGGGTCTTCCAACTGGTGGCATCAGCCATTCTGCTGGAACTCAAGAGCTAAAAACATCTTAAGCAAATCTTAAACAAAAGTCTTATGATTCCAACGTCAGTGATCCTATCTATAGGAACAATGGGGATGCAAATCGATTCTTCAACAAAAGCCTTATGATTCTAACATCAGAAGTCCTATCTATGGGAACAATGGGGATGTAAATGGTCAGTATCTGGTTCTACGGGACTTTTAGCAACAAGGAAGTGCGTCAAAGTGCAACCTAATTAATGCTTTTTCTTTCTTTCTTTCTTTCTTTCTTTTTTGAGACAGGATATTGCTCTGTCACCCAGGCTGGAGTGTACTGGCGAAGTCACCGCTCACTGCAGTCTCAACCTCCTGGGTTCAAGGGATCCTTCCACCTCAGCCTCCCAAGTAGCTGGGACTACATATACAGGCATGAGCCACCCTGCCTGGCTAATTGTTTTTCTTTTTGTGTAGAGACAAGGTCGCGCTATGTTGCCCAGGCTAATCTCAAATTCCTGGGCTCAAGTGATCCTCTCACCTCGGCCTCCCAGAGTACTGGGATTACAGGTGTGAACCACCGCACTTGCTCATTAAGGTTAAATTATAACTGTATTTCTGTCCAGAACCTAGCGTGTAATACTTGCTAACCCTGTGAGGATGGCTTCCACATCCTAACCCTAACATTGAACCTTTAACCATCATCCCCAACCCAGTACCATCTTTTCCCATCCAGTAAATGGCATCACCACTTACCTAATGGCTCAAGTCAAAAACCTAGCCATCATTTATGATTGTTTTTTGCTCATCTAATCAATTTAGTGAGTCATTGGCCTATCTCCAAAAATATATCCCAATCCATCCATTCCTCTGTCTTTACCACGCCACCCTAGTCCAGGCCACCATTACCTACCGCTCAGATAGACTACAACAGTCTCACCTGCAATGACATCATTTCACTGAGGCTGCTTATATCTGCATGACTATAATATTTGTTCCAGAAATTTCTTCCCCAGGAAGGTAAGAATGTAAACCAGTAAATAACTTCATTATTTCCTTCAGGAACTTCCTGAAAATCAATTTATCTGAACAATAGGCTGCTCAAACAGCCCTCTTCTTGGAACAACAGTTTGCTTAACTGGGCAAACTAGTAGCTTATCAAACAATTGTTTATTCTTCAAGACCCTCCCTTCACCATGTCCTCCAATCCTAAACTGTTACAAATTTTGCCAAATCCCAATCAGATCCCCATACTGAAAGATCTGCCTTGAACTAGACTTGAAACCCTATAAAAATCTTTACACCTGGAAAGTTCTTCCCCAAACCCTCCTCTTCCTAAAGTGGGCACCTTTTCACCCTCTTGTCTCTTCTCATCTCCCCCTTTCCTCCCATATAAAATCATCCTCTACCCCATCCCACCTTTATTCTGTTTCTCAGCCCTGTTTGCTTCCTTCATAGCACTTACCATAGTTGCACTTATTTTATCTGTTTTCTTGTATCTTTCTTTTTCTTTTTTTCTTTTCTTTTTTTTTTTTTTTTTTTGGAGACAGAGTTTCTCTCTGTCACTCTGGCTGGAGTGCAGTGGTGCGATCCCTATTCACCACAACCTCCGCTTCCTGGGCTCAAGCAATTCTCCTGCCTTAGCCTCCTGAGTAGCTGGTATTATAGGCGCACGCCACTACCGCCTGGCTAATTTTTTGTACTTTTAGTAAAGACGGAGTTTCACCATGTTGGCCGGGCTGGTCTTAAACTCCTGGCCTCAAATGATTCACCCACCTCGGCCTCCCAAAGTGCTGGGATTACAGGCGTAAGCCACCGTGCCTGGCTTCTTGTATTTTTCCTGCTTCCCTTTAGACTGTAGGCTCTGTGAGGGGGGACCTTGTCTGCTCTAGTCTCCGTTTAATGTCCAGAATACCTGCTGAAGGAAAGACTCTGCTTGGCTTCCGGGAGTGGGGGCTCCGAGGGCTCCCCTCTGATGTGTGTGTGGCCATAGCCTGAAACACAGGTGGGGGTTGCAGTGCCCAGATGTGCTGGGTTTCTGATTTTCCCTTTAACCTCCAAGGTTAGAGACAAGGTGTAAAATGCAAATGCCCTTGGGAGAGATAATAAAATAATTAAATTCACAAAATGGTGTGAATTACTTTCCTCAAGCACCAGAGTGAAAGCTCTGAGAGAAAAAGCAAGAGCCCACAGGTTGAGAACAGGAAGAAGCATAGTGAAATCCTGGTCTCACTGCTCTGCTTCAAGACGGTCCTGCCTGTTCCCTCACCCACCCCCACCTAACCCAGGGCCATTTTCCCTGCAAAGCTTAGAAACAGGGTGCTTGTAGGTCGGGTCAGTCACGTCAGGATAGGCCCAGCCTCATGAGGTTTGTCTGGTACCAACTCTTCATCCTTCTGTCTGAGCAAGTGCTTTTCCACATCTCTATAGCTGGAGATGTGAGTCAGAGGTGCCCCACTCAGGGGATCTTGCACCATGGCACAGCCCGTGGGGCTTCTTCTCAGAGGCAAGCACTGCCTTCAGGCTGACCTGAGGTGAGCTTCTACCCACTTCTACTTGGGCTTTTCTAGGGAGTCACACTCAGGTATGGAGCCCATCAAGAAAGTAACAGATTAAGTCACAGCTGTTTCATTTGCCTATCAGAATCTGACAGTACAAGATCTGGAAGGAATCGGCCTTCCAGAACCATCTCCTCTAGCTCCCTCTTTGTGCAATAGAGAAGACTGAGGCACAAGGAGGAGGGATAGCTCACTCCAGCCTGCACACTACACACGGGACTCCCTGAAGCTATCAGCCGCTCTGTGAAGACCAGGACTGTTCCTTTCACAGATGAGGAAAAAGACACTCAGAGAGGGGAGGGAAATTTCCCAAGACCACACAGTGAAGGGGCACCATCGGACATCTGAACCCAGGTTTTCTGGTCCTCAGATCCATGCTTTGTCCAGCATACCATGCTGCCTTGCTGCTTGTGGGATTTTCTGGTCCTTGGAATCTGAAACATATAATAAACAGCAGCTGAGTAGTATTCCGTACCCTAGATTCTAGCCTAGACCCTAGAAGTAGAAGCAGCTCTCTGCTTTCCATATGCCAGTCAGCCTCCTGTTTCTTGAGTGGCGGACTTTCTCCCAAGGACAGAGGACCCAACCCATACCACCACTCCTTAACATGCAGGCACAGAAACATGCAGGGACTCCACTCAGTGTGTGGGTTCAGCTAATGTTGGTGACTTGAGTCCTTTTTACACATACACACACACACACAGACACACACACGCACACTTCTAGAGCTTTTCCACTCCATCTTCATGTGTTCAGCTGCCACAGGAAATGAGCTTGGGAAGAGGGCTGGAGTAGTCATTCTCACCTCCAGGGCTAGTGCACACTCTCTGTGAATGTAATTATCTGGAGTCCTAAGTGTAGGGCCAACAATCAGGCCGCTTGTCTTCCTGATCTACTTGGAATGGGGGCAATGCAAAGACAGGGCCACTTCCCCCTGCGAGGACACCCACACGCGTGCAAATACGCACAATGGTGGTTTTTTTTCATTCTCTTCTGTCTCTTCCCACAGAGAGGGGCCACTGGGCCCCACCAGAAAAGGCAGGTGATTGAGGGAGGGAGGAAAAGACATGCGGAAGGTGCTTCCCTCCCAGAAGCCTGCGCCATTTAGAAAATCCTGAGGCCGTCTCCTCAGTCTCTTTTCCTCCCCATAGCTACCACCTGGCTTACAGTGTCCCACACTCACCCCCAAACTTTTTTTAAAGCCCTATTTCCTGCCTTGAGGAGACCTAGATCCCCATCCTGGGAGAGACTGGCGACAATGAACAAAGGCACCATGGAGTAAAGACAATTAACAATCCAGAAAAGAGGGGAAAGAGAGGCTTTGTTCTGGTCTCCATGGCAACAGCGGGGCGGGGGAGAGGGGAGGATGAAGGAGGAGGAGGAAGAGAAGGGGCATCCAGAGAGGCTGATACTTTCACTTTCCTTTCATCCCTCCCCTCTCCGCCCCTTTGGATTTCTGCCAGGGATCCCAAAGGAAACAGGGCTGGGACAGGCCAAGTCTGAAGGCTAGAGATTAGAGGTGGGCAACTCCAAGATTCATGCCTTAGTTGAGAACTCACTGGGGAGTTAAGGCTAGACAGGAAGCTCTGGGGACTGAATCAAAGGTATTTGAGCTCTTCCTCCTCTTTTTCCAAAAGGCTTACCTTGTGCCCAAGAACTGTACCCAAAGATTAAGTGTCTGCCCTGGATGGACACCTCACGGTCAAAAAACTTGGTCGCTTCTGCATCCCTTCTCATTAGGATGTGGTGAAAAGTGAAGATAGTCCATGCGCGGTGGCTCACACCTGTAATCTCAGCACTTTGGGAGGTTGAGATGGGTGGATCACTTGAGGCCAGGAGTTCAAGACCAGCTGGCCAACATGGTGAAACCCCATCTCTACTAAAAATACAAAAATTACCCTGGCATAGTGGCATACACCTGTAGTCCCAGCAACTTGGGAGGCTGAGGAGAAGAATCGCTTGAACCCAAGAGGTGGAGATTGTGCCACTGCACTCCAGCCTGGGCGACAGCGACCCGTGAGACCCTGTCTCAAAAAAAGAAGAAAGAAGGAAGGAAGGAAGGAAGGAAGGAAGGAAGGAAGGAAGGAAGGAAGGAAGGAGAGAAAGAGAAAAGTAAGGAAGAAAGAAAGATAAAAAAAGAAAGAGAAAGAAAGAAAGGAAAGAAAAAAGAAAAGAGGGAGGGGGGAAGGAGGGAAGGAAGGAAGGAAGAAGAGAAAGAAAGGAAAGAAATAAAAAGGAAGAAAGAAAGATGAAAGAGAAAGAAAGAAAGAAAGAAAGAGAAAGAAAGAAAGAAAGAAAGAAAGAAAGAAAGAAAGAAAGAAAGAAAGAAAGAAAGAAAGAAAGAAAGAAAGGAAAAGAGAAGAGAAAGGGAAGGAGGGAAGGAAGGAAGGAAGGAAGGGAAAAGAAGGAAATGTTCCAAAATTGTTAAGAATTTCAAGATGGCAAAAGCAGAGCACCAAGTGCAGGGCCCTCTGAGCACAGTGTACAGGTTGCACATCCATAAAGCCAGCCCTGTCAGGAGGAGCTTGGGGCTGGGCTCTGTCTGCCTGCTCCATGTGTGTGTGCATGCGTGTGTGTGTGTGAGAGAGAGAGACCTCTCCACTGCACACATTTCTGAGTGTGCGCTATGGTCTAGATGATGTTGTCCCCTCAAATTCATGTGTTGAAACTTAATCCCCACTGGGATCCCATTAAGATGTGAGACCTTGGAGGGGTGATTAGGTCATGAAAGCGGACTCCTCATGAATGAGATTAGTGCCCTTATGAAAGAGGCTTGAGGGAGCTGTTTGCCCCTTCAGCCATGTGGAGGACACAGATGGTGCCAGCTATGAAGACTGGGCCCTCCTAAGACCCTGAATCTGCCAGCATCTTGATCTCAGACTTTCTGGCTTCTAGAATTTTGAACAATACCTTTCTGTTGTTTATAAATTACCTAGTCTAAGGTGTTTTGTTAATAGCCTAAATGGATTAAGATGTTCACTTTTGAAGCAAGAGAGAAACCAAGTACAGAAAACCCATTCCCAAGAGTAGGGTGTTCTAGTAACCAGTGTTGACCAGGTATCCCAGGCTTCCCTCTTTGGAAAAGGCAGAAGACGGTGAGATGTACAAAGCTCCAAAATCCTGCTGAAGAACTATCAGGTTTCTATCCTAGGGGATTTAGAAAACACCTTCAATCTCACAAGGTGTTGCTCCCAGGAGCAGAAGTTTCTTGGCATGAGCAGCCAAGCACATCAGGCCTGGCCTCGTGGGTGGGCCTCTTCATTAGCCATAGGAGAACAGACCTCCAGAACATTTCTTGCTCTCAGCAAACCTAACATCATAAGAGAAAATGGGTTAGGGACTCTGGAGACCTGTCCTTCTAGGGCTCAGCCTCACTGCCTTGTGGGTCCAAGTGAAATAAAAAATATTACTCAGAAACTAAAATCAAGGGGGAAAAAAAGTCAGTTGTGTCGGAGGCCCCAAATCAGGCAAGAAAGAGGTCAAAGATCCTGCTTTCTGCCCTCACCTCTCTGCCCAAAGGGATCCTCCCAGGGACTTCTTACAGGGTTGCTGTTATGGGCTGAATTCTGTCCTCCTCTACTCCTCAAATTCACGTGTTCTAACTCCCAGCACCTTAGAATGTGATCGTATTTGGAGACAGGGTCTTTACAGAGGTAATTAAATTAAAATCGGATCATGAGAGTGGGTCCAAATCCAATGTGACTGGTGTCCTTATAAGATGGTATTTGGATGCAGAGACATACAAAGAGATGCTAATGCGAAGAGTCACAGACAGAAGACAGTCATGTACAAACTAAGCAGAGAGGCCTGGAACAGGTATTTCCCCCAGAAAGAACCAACCTGCTTACACCTTGACCATGGATTTCTACTCTCTAGAATGTGAGAAAATAAATTTCTGTTGTTTAAGCCACCCTGTCTATAACAGTTTGTTAGGGGAACCCTAGCAAATTAATATATAGAGACTTAGATGCTGGGAGGTCTGCACAGCCTTAGGTTGCCTGGACTCAAAGAATGCATCTGAATGAGGGATATGTTTGTACTTATATTGCAGCATTATTTTAACGTGAAGCAAAATTGATCTATTACTCCCTTCCCTCATATCTCAGTCTTTTAAATTTTTTATTTCTTTTGGTATTGGTTGAATACATTTTATTGTTTTAATCCCTTTAGTCTTTCTATTTTTCTGGTTTTAATGATTTTACTTATCTCAGTCATTTTTAATCTCTGTTTTGTCTTTCTTCTAGCTATTTTATACTATTTTCTTTGATCTCATCTTATCTTCCAGATTTATTGTTATTGTATTATCTTTTTATTCCGCATCTTTTATTTCTAACCTTTGCCTTGTCATGTCTTTGTTCTATCTTTTCATTTCTTTTTAGCTTATTTGGTTTATTTTTAGTTCATATTATCACTTTATTGCCTGCCGCCCTCTTTTTTTTAACTGTTTTTACCATCTTTTTTATTTCTTCTTAGTTTACTTTATCTTTTTATTGACTGTTGTATTAGCTTCCATTTTTTACTGTTTTCAATTCTCTCTGCTTATTAAATGCAGAGGCTGGAAACACAGCCCTCAGGGGAGAGCTTTGAGGCTAACCCAGGCCCCAAGTGGAGGAGGAGGCTGGATGCCCTCTCTGCCTTCTGGAGTGGGCCCTCCCAACCACCCCTTCTGGACGCTCCATTTGCACCAAAGCTGGCCCCTCCTGTCTATAAGGATTAATCTGTGTAATATGAGAGATCTTGGGAAAAAACTCCATCAGGAAGATACGTATTGTGAAAACCCATCTGAACTGCTGGAACAGCCTGGATTTCTCACATCATATGCCATCGAATTGCTCTATGTGCATCTGAAATGTACCATCACTGGACATTAGACCAAACCTATTAAAAGAGCATATTACTTGTCAGGGTGGGTGTGGTAGGTAGGAAATTTCACTTCAGGAAGAGCTCTCAACATACCTCTTTAGGTTTAATTTTAACAACAACAACAACGGGAACACAGTGGAAGGCCTGGTACGGTGGCTCACACCTGTAATCCCAGCACTTTGGGAGGCTGAGGAGGGTGGATCATAACGTCAAGAGATCAAGACCATCCTGGCCAACATGGTGAAACCCCGTCTCTACTGAAAATACAAAAATTAGCCGGGCATGGTTGTGCTGTAGTCCCAGCTACTGGGGAGACTGAGGCAGGAGAATCACTTGAGCCCAGGAGGCGGAGGTTGCAGTGAGCCAAGATTGTGCCACTGCTCTCTAGCCTGGAGACAGAGTAAGATTCCATCTCAAAAAAAAAAAAACAAAAAAACAAAAAAACTAAAACAAACAAACAGAATACAGTGGACTGGATCCTTGCAGCACAAGTTTTTGGGAGGAAGCGCAGTGAAGTATTTTCTGGAATTCTTCTTACATCTAGCTGCCTCTCATTTATTCATTCACCTGATAAATATGTGTTGGAACCCTCCTATATGCCAAAGCTCTGCTAGGCAAGGAAGACAAAGTACTGACCAAAAAGAGTGAAGCTCCTTGCTGTAATAAAGTTTATAGTCTAATAAAAGGATATTTATCTATTACCAATCTTATTTGCCTTCCTTTAGGCAAGATTACAGGAGGTTCTTATGTCATAGATTGGTAATTGTCCCCAGGTATCTGTTTTTTCCTTCGAGAATAATTTAAGTCTTAGCTAAGAAAATAATGATAAGTTAAAAGGTTGCATATAGCCAGGTGCGGTGGCTCACGCCTATAATCCCAGCACTTTGGGAGGCCAAGGCAGGTGGATCACCGAAGTTGGGAGTTCGAGACCAGTCTGACCAACATGGAGAAACCCTGTCTCTACTAAAAATACAAAATTAGCCAGGTGTGGTGGCACATGCCTGTAATCCCAGCTACTTGGGAGGCCGAGGCAGGAGAATCACTTGAACCCGGAAGGCGAAGGTTGTGATGAGCCAAGATATCCTAGCCTCCCTTGCAGCTAAGTACGGCCATGTCTCTAGGTTCTGCCCTATAGGAACATAAGCAGAGGGCTACTTGCTTCCTGGTTTGGCCCTATAGGACCTAAACAGAGGGATGCATACTTCCTGGTTCTACTCTATAGGACCTGAGCATAGGGATATATGCAAATTCCTGGTTATGGCCGTTAAAGGAAAGGGTATATTCTGCCCATTCTCTCTTTCTCCCTTCTGCTGGCTGGAATGCAGGCATGGTGGCTGGAGCTATAGCTGGTATCCTAAGCCAAGAAATGAGAAAAGGGCATTGAAAATGGGTGAGGGCCAGGCACAGTGGCTCATGTCTGTAATCCCAGTAGTTTGGGAGGCTGAGAGGGGTGGATCACTTGAGGTCAGAAGTTCAAAACTAGCCTGGCCAACATGTCAAAATCCTGTCACTACTAAAAATACAAAAATTAACTGGGTATGATGGCATGCACCTGTAGTCCCAGCTACTCAGGAGGCTGAGGCAGAAGAAATGCATGAATCTGGGAGGTGGAGATTGCAGTGAGCTGAGATCGATGCCACTGCACCACTCCAGCTTGGGCGACAGAGCGAGACTCTGTCTCAAAAAAAAAAAGAAAAAAGAAAAGAAGGCCGGGCGTGGTGGCTCAAGCCTGTAATCCCAGCACTTTGGGAGGCCGAGACGGGTGGATCACAAGGTCAGGAGATCGAGACCATCCTGGCTAACACGGTGAAACCCTGTCTCTACTAAAAAATACAAAAACCGGCCGGGCGCGGTGGCTCAAGCCTGTAATCCCAGCACTTTGGGAGGCCGAGGCGGGTGGATCATGAGGTCAGGAGATCGAGACCATCCTGGCTAACATGGTGAAACCCCGTCTCTACTAAAAATACAAAAAACTAGCCGGGCGTGGTGGCGGGCGTCTGTAGTCCCAGCTACTCGGGAGGCTGAGGCAGGAGAATGGCGTGAACCCGGGAGGCGGAGCTTGCAGTGAGCTGAGATCCGGCCACTGTGCTCCAGTCTGGGCGACAAAGCGAGACTCTGTCTCAACAACAACAACAAAAAAAAAAAAAAAAAAAAGAAAAGAAAAGAAAATGGGTGAGGAATCTAGGTTCCTGATACCATGGAGCCTCCATAAAGCCCTGTGGTGCTTATTTTTGGACAATTACCTGAGAGACAAATAAATGGCTATCTTGTGTAATCCACTGTGACATTGGCCTTTGTTACTGCACCTGAATCAGTTCTCTTTAACATGTAGTTCTCCCTGAAAAAATCTTCTTTTATTTTGAGAGCCAAGGAGTACATGGCAATCCCTAAATCATATCCTTCTAGAAAATAATTAGATATATCCCTGCTGGGTATGTAGGGCTCTGTAGGTAAGAGCCCTTCCTTGTCACCAGGGTGCATGATGGTGGGTGATCTTCCACACTTCATAGCTCGGCCTCTGAGTCTGCACAAGCCTGCTGATTGTGTTCTGTTCTCTTCAGTCTCAGAAAAATTAGCAAGGTTCTTAGTACCTGTCCAACTTGTTTTTGTTTTTGTTTTTTTTGTTTTTTGAGACAGCCTCACTCTGTTGCCCAGGCTGGAGTGCAGTGGCACGATCTTGGCTCACTGCAACCTTCGCCTCCCAGGTTCAAGCGATTTTCCTGCCTCAGCCTTCCAAGTAGCTGGGATTACAGACGTGTACCACCATGCCTAGCTAATTTTTGTATTTTTAGTAGAGATGGATGGGGTTTCACCCTCTTGGCCAGGCTGGTCTCAAACTCCTGTTCTTAAGTGATCCACCTGCCTTGACCCCCCAAAGTGTTGGGATTACAGGTATGAGTCACTTGGCCTACAGGTTCCCACTTTAAATATATTTTTCATGACAGACTAGCTATGCAAGCTGAAGAATCTATTCTGTTAAAAGCAAACTTTCATCAATGAAATCTATACCAATAGCCATATGACCCCTGCACCCCCAATCAACAACATGATTCCTTTCCAAATCTTCAATCATTGGCTTAGAACTCCAAGTTAGCCCTTAAAATGTTTACTTCCACACTACCCAGTCACATTTTCAGGGATTTCTTCAGCTGTTGAAGGTAACTCCCAGAGCCCTGCCCCTCTGCAGACAGAGGTTGTCTGCAGATTCCTCCACCACAGAATACTCTGTTGAACCTAACACTGTGAATTTGGCCTTGCTCTTTTACTCAATAAGATGACAATAGCTCCTCATCCCCCACTCACCTCTGTCTTATTCATGGCTACATCCCAGTCTCTAGAATAAGCGATGTAAGAGTCATACTCCTGCATAATTCCAAACTGCCAAAGGATACATCCTTCCAGAAGATTTTTTTTTTTTTTTTTTTTTTTTTTTGAGACAGAGTCTTGACCTGTTGCCCAAGCTAAAGTGCAATGGCATGATCTGGGCTCACCGCAACCTCCATCTCCCAGGTTCAAGTGATTCTCCTGCCTCAGCCTCCTGAGTAGCTGGGACTACAGGCACGTGCCACCACGCCTGGCTTATTTTTGTATCTTAATAGAGATGGGGTTTCACCATGTTGGCCAGGCTGGTCTCAAACTCTTGACCTTGTGATCCGCCTGCCTTGGCCTCCAAAGTGCTGGGATTACAGGCGTGAGCCACCTCAGCCAGCCGACAATTTTTTGAAGTTGCCTTCTAATATCTAAGATATTTCTCCCAGCAAGGGACTGGATTGGGTTCTCAATAAAAACTCCCATTACTTTTTTTTTGCTTGTTTGTTTTCTTTTCTTTTTTTAACTGCATATGTGTAGGTCTAACCATTATTTTTTATTTTAGTATATAATAGTACAATATCTTTAAAGGGGACAAGATTCTAGGAAATAATTTCATTTGTAAGAATTAGGACTTTTTCCTTACAGTTCTGTGTAGAAAATGAGGCAAAGATGGATTGACCATTTTAATCTCAATGCCACTAAACTTCCAGATTTTTTTTTTTCCAACTGATTCTTGTTTATTACTGTAACTTAAAATAAGAGAATCGAGGCATGCTGCTAACTTCAGATATTATCCAGTGATTTTTAAAAAATTTTTCTGCCTATAAAAGTTAACTCTTTTTTTTAAAAAAATATACTTTAAGTTCTAGGGTACATGTGCACATCGTGCAGGTTTGTTACATAAGTACACTTGTGCCATGTTGGTGTGCTGCACCCATCAACTCGTCAGCACCCATCAACTCGTCATTTACATCAGGTATAACTCCCAATGCCATCCCTCTCCCCACCTGCCTCCCCATAATAGGCCCTGGTGTGTGATGTTCCCCTTCCCCAGTCCAAGTGATCTCATTGTTCAATTCCCACCTATAAGTGATAACATGCGGTGTTTGGTTTTCTGTTCTTGTGATAGTTTGCTGAGAATGATGGTTTCCAGCTGCATCCATATCCCTACAAAGGACACAAACTCATCCTTTTTTATGGCTGCATAGTATTCCATGGTGTATATGTGCCACATTTTCTTAATCCAGTCTGTCAACTTCCAGATTCTTAAAATTGTAGTCAGCCCATAAAGATACCTGTGGTGGCCGGGCGCGGTGGCTCAAGCCTGTAATCCCAGCACTTTGGGAGGCTGAGACGGGCGGATCACGAGGTCAGGAGATCGAGACCATCCTGGCTGACACGGTGAAACCCCGTCTCTACTAAAAAATACGAAAACTTAGCCGGGCGAGGTGGCGGGCGCCTGTAGTCCCAGCTCGGGAGGCTGAGGCAGGAGAATGTCGTAAACCCGGGAGGTGGAGCTTGCAGTGAGCTGAGATCTGGCCACTGCACTCCAGCCTGGGTGACAGAGCGAGACTCCGTCTCAAAAAAAAAAAAAAAAAAAAAGATACCTGTGGTACTAAATCTCCAAGATGGCCCCCAGTGATCCCCCTCTTGGTGTTCATGTCCTTACTCTTGAGTAATCCCTTTCCATTGAGTGTGGGCTGGACTTTGTGACTCACTTCTTCTTTTTTTTTTTTTTTGAGATGGAGTCTTGCTTTGTTGCCTAGGCTAGAGTGTAATGGCACGATCTCGGCTCACTGCAACCTCCGCCTCCCGGGTTCAAGCAGTTCTCCTGCCTCAGCCTCCTGATTAGCTGGGATTACAGGTGCCCGCCACCACACCCGTCTGATTTTTGTATTTTTAGTAGAGACGGGGTTTCACCTTGTTGGTCAGGCTGGTCTCAAACTCCTGATCTCAAGTGATCCACTCTCCTCAGCCTCCCAAAGGAGGCCGGGATTACAGGAGTAATCCCGGAGGCTGGGATTACAGGAGTGAGCCACTGTGCCCAGCTATGACTCACTTCTAATGAATAGAATAAGGCAGAAGTTACAATGTGGGATGAACCAGGTCATAAAATGCAAAGTGGCATTTCAATCATTTGCTGTGGAGTAAGCTGCCCACCATATCAAGCAGCTCTGTAGAAAGACCCACATGGCAAGGAACTGAGGCCTCCTGCCCACAGCCAGGTGAGTGAGCTTGGAATAAGATCCTCTAGGCCCAGACAAGTCTTCAGAGACTGCAACCCCAGCCAATAGTTTCATGAAAAACCTCATGAGAGACCCTGAACCAGAATCACTCAGCTAAGCCACTCCCAAATTTCTGACCCACAGAAACTGTGTAAGATGAAAAATATTTATGAAGTCACTAAGTTTTGGGGTAACTTGTTATGCAGCAATAGATAAGGAGAGAATAGAAAAGGATGTCAATATCGTTAAGATAACTCTATAGCTTCTTTTTTGTTTATTTGTTTGTTTGAGACGGAGTCTTGCTCTGTCACCCAGGCTGTAGTGCAGTGGTGCGATCTAGGCTCCCTGCAACCTCTGCCTCCGGGTTCAAGTGATTCTCCTGCCTCCGCCTCCCCAAGTAGCTGGGACTACAGGTGCACACTACCACGCCCGGCTAATCTTTGTGTTTCTGGTGGAGACAGGTTTTCGCCATGTTGGCCGGGCTGGTCTTGAACTCCTGACCTCAGGTGATCCGCCCACCTCAGCCTCCCAAAATGCTGGGATTACAAGCGTGAGCCACCTCTCCTGGCCGATAACTCTACAGCTTCTAAATATATTTACCATCTACGGATGAGATCAGCCACTTGCAAAATAGAAAATCAATAAATGGGAATCTGAGAGAATATTTATTCTCTGGAAAGCATGATTGAATCATCTGCATAATCTGTGTTTTCCCAATCCTCATAGACACTGAATTAGCTAATTGATTAATTGGTGGCTGCTTGAGACTTGCATTGCTTTCCATTGGCCTTATTTAGACAAATTTTTAGTAGATTCACAAAGCTCTTTCTGGAGTGAAAAAGTTATTTTAAATGTCTTCTTTGAAGTCTTCCCTGAGCATCCCCTGCCCCCATCCTCATCTTCACATCATCCATCAGAGTTTGAATCACTTTCTCGGTGCTTTCATGGCACTCTGAGACTACCTCTGCTATGGCACTTGTCACTGCATTGACTGAGAACTTGCTACTTCCCTCATTAGGTTGGAAGATTTTTGAAAGCAAAGGCTGCAATTTATTCATCTTTGGTCTTAGAACAGCCACTGGTCCGTAGTATAAGCTCAACAAATATATCTAACATGAATGAATAAGAACACATTAATGAAGAAAGGAATGAATACATGAATAAATGAATTGATCATAGATGAAAGCTAAGTGGCCGGAGGAAAACCACTTCCACCTCTGAATTTCTGTTCACCTATGAAATGAAAGGGGTGGACAAGATTGTGTCTAAGATCCCTTTTAACTCAAACCTTCTGTGATTTATGATTGGAGATGGGAATAGAAGCCTATGCCCTTCTATGGCCTTCAAAAAGCAATACTAGGAATAAAATAATAAAGATAAGAGTGGAAATCAGTGAAATAATAAACAGACCAACAATAAAGAAAAACAATGAAAGCAAAGGCTGTTTCCCTGAGAAGATCAATAAAATTGATAAACCTCTAGCTAGATTGATCAACAACAAAAGAGGAAAGACAAAAATACCAATATCAGGAATGAAGGGTTGGGAACATATCACTTCAGATCCTACAGACATAAAAAGGATTAAAAGGATTAAAAAGGAGTATTATTAACAACTTTATAGAATAAATTTGGCAACTTAGATAAAATGGACAAATTACTTGAAACACACACATTACCAGAACTGGCCCAAGAAGAAATAGAAAATCTGAATAGCCTTCTATATATTAAAGACTTGAAGCAGTAATTTTTAAAAACTGACAAAATTCTATCAAACACTTAAAGGTGAAATAATCCTAATCATACATCAATTATTTCAGAAAACAGAGAAAGAAGGAACATTTCCCAATTCATTTTTACGAGTCCAGTATTACCCTGATACCACAACCGAAGATATTATAAGGAGGCTGGGTATGGTGGCTCACTCCTATAATTCCAGTGCTTTGGGAGGCCTAGGTGGGCAGATCACATGAGATCAGGAGTTCGAGACCAGCCTGGCCAACATGGTGAAATCCTGTCTCCACTAAAAAACACAAAAATTAGCCAGGTGTGCTTTGGGAGGCCGAGGCGGGCAGATCACCTGAGGTCGGGAGTTCAAGACCAACCTGACCAACATGGAGAAACCCCATCTCTACGAAAACTACAGCTACTCAGAAGGCTGAGGCAGGAGAATCACTTGAACCCAGGAGGTGGAGGTTGCAGTGGGCAGAGATCGCACCATTGCACTCCAGCCTGGGCGATAGAGAGAGACTCTGTCTCAAAAAAAAAAAGAAAAGATAGTTTTGGCCGAAAGGGGTGGCCCATACCCATAATCCCAGCAATTTGGGAGGCCCAGGTGGAAGGATTGCTTGAGTCCAGGCATTTGAGACCAGCCTGGGCAACATAGTGAAACCCCATTTCTATTTAAGAAAAAAGCTTTTTTAAAATTAAATTAAAAGAAAAAGACATTTCTTCCTTTATTAGCTGTATGCCCCACATTTCTATATTACCCCACTTGGTCTTGATGTATTATTTGTTTGTGTATCGTGCGGTTCTATTTGCAGAAATTTTGTTAAAGCTTTTATGCTGACATTCATGAGGAGCATTAGTCCACAGCTTTCTTTCATTCTAATTTTTTTTTTTTTTTTTTGAGACAGAGTCTTGTTCTGTTGCCCAGGCTGGAGTGTAGTGGTGCAATCTCAGCTCACTGCAACTGCTGCCTCCCAGGTTCAAGCAATTCTGTCTCAGCCTCCCAAGTAGCTGGGATCACAGGCATACATCACCACACCTGGCTAATTTTTTTTTTTTTTTTTTTTCAGACAGAGTTTTGCTCTTGTTGTCCAGGCTGGAGTGCAATGGCACAATCTCAGCTCACTGCAACCACCTCCCGGGTTCAAGTGATTCTTCTGCCACAGCCTTCCGAGTAGCTGGGATTACAGGCATGTGCCACCATGCCCAGCTAATTTTTGTATCTTTGGTAGAGATGGGTTTCACCATATTGGCCAGGCTGGTCTGGAACTCCTGACCTCAGGTGATCCACCTGCCTCAGCTTCCCAAAGTGTTGGGATTACAGATGTGAGCCACCACACCAAGCCCAATGTGGCTTCTTTATAATGTTGATGAGGAAAATAAAACAGTTCCAGATAGAAGCCATTGTCTGCGTGGAGACTGCACATTCTCTGCATGTTTTCATGAGTTTTTCCAGGTACTCCGGTTTCCTCCCACATTCCAAAGATGTGCACAATGAGGTTAATTAGTGTGTCTAAATGACCCCAGTCTGTGTGAGTGTAGGGGTGTGTGTGAGTGAACCCTGTGATGAAATGGCAACCTGTCCATGGCTGATTCCCACCTGATGCTCTGAGCTGCTGGGACAGGGTCCAGCTGCCTGCAGCCCTGAACTGGAATAAGCAGGTTGGAAAATGAATGAATGAATATAAATTATTGTAAAATAAAAATTCATCCAGTCTATGACAATTATAAACATGCATGACAATAAATGATGCAGTTCTAAAGCACACAGTAAGCCTGAAATATTTGTTATTGTTTTTTTTGTGGGTTTTTTTTTTTTTTTTTTTTTGAGATGGAGTCTCACTCTGTCACCCAGGCTGGAGAGAAATGGCGTGGTCTCGGTTCACTGCAATCTCTGCCTCTCAGGTTCAAGTGATTCTCCCACCTCAGCCTCCCAAGTAGGTGGGACTACAGGCACATGCCACCACACCTGGCTAATTTTTGTATTTTTAGTAGAGACAGTGTTTCACTATGTCTGCCAGGCTGGTCTCAAAATCCTGACCTTATGATCCATCCACCTTGGCCTCCCAAAGTGCTGGGATTACAGGCGTGAGCCACCGCACCCGGCCTTATTTGTTTTTTAACGGTGTGGTAGTTGGAGACGCTCCCTAGAATTTTTGCTTTTCACTTATTCCTTGATTTAACCCACTACCGCTATAGCTGCCATCACTCACTGATTCACCAAATATTGGGTAAATAATTATCTTACTTGTTTTTATTGACCTTTCTTTTATATTTTTAAAATTTTTTACAAGATAACATCTAATTTTTAAATGTCTTACTATTTTTTATTCTTACAAACATCATTATTATTATTATTTTGAGACCGAGTCTCACTCTGTCACCCATGCTGGAGTGCAGTGGCAGAATCTTAGCTCACTGAAACCTCCACCTGCCAGGTTCACGCAATTCTCCTGCCTCAGCTACCCGAGTAGCTGGGATTACAAGTGCGCACCACTGTGCCTGGCTGATTTTGTATTTTTGGCAGAGATGGGGTTTCACCATGTTGGCGAGGCTGGTTTCAAACTCCTGACCTCAAGTGATCTGCCTGCCTCAGCCTCCCAAAGTGCTGGGATTACAGGTGTGAGCCACTGCTCCCAGCCCTACAAGCATTATTATTATTATTATTATTATTATTAGAGACAGGGTCTCACTCTGTCACCCAGGCTGGAGTGCAGTGCAATGGTGTGATCATAACTCACTGCAGCCTCGAACTCTTGGCCTCAAGCCATCCTGCTGTCTCAGCTTCCTGAATAGCTAGAACTACAGGTGCGCATTACCATATCCAGCTAATTTTTGATTTTTTTTTGTAGAGGTGAGTTCTTCCTCAGGCTGGTTTTGAACTTCTGGCCTCAAGTGATCTCCTTGGCCTCCCAAAGTGCTGGGTTACAGGCAAGAGCTACTAACTACTCCTGGCCCTAATCTTTTTTAAATATTTGTATAACTCACATTTATTTCAATATTTAATATTAGAAGTGTTGGTCAGGTGCAGTAGCTCACACAGAAACACCCTCACAGACACACCCAAACATGCTTTATCAGGTTTCTAGGTACCCTTAATCTTGTCAAGTTGACACCTAAAATAACCCATCAAATAGGAAGACTCAATACTGTTCAAATGTTAATTCTCCTAAAACTGATCTATAGATTCAATGCAATCCCAATACTAATTACCCAGTAATTTCTGCAGAAATTGACAAGCTAATTCTAAAATTTATGTGGAAACTCAAAGGGCCTAGGATATGCAAAGCCATCTTGACAAAGAAGAGCAAAGCAGGATTGATATCACCTGACTTCAAGACCTACTGTACAGCTACAGTAATCAAGTCAAGTATGGTATTGGCATAAGGGTGGACACACAGATCAATAAAGCAGAACAGAGTCCAGAAATAGATCCACACATGTTTTGTCAATTGATTTTTTACAAATGTGCCAGAGTAGTTTAAAGAGGAAAGGATATCTTTTCAACAAATGATACTAGAACAACTATATAGTCTTATGGAAAAAAAATATACCTTGACTCCTACCTCGTAATACACACAAAAATAAACTAGAAAAGGATCGCAGAACTAAAAATAAAAGCTAAAATGATAACATTCTAAAAGAAAACATAAAAAAATTTTTTCTGACTTTGGGGTAGGCGGTGGTTTCTTAGGACACCAAAAGCATTCACTATAGAAGAAATAATAAGCCTGACTCTGTTGAAATTTGAATCTTCTGCTCTTCACATTTTTAGAAAATGAAAAGAGGCCAGGCATGGGAGCACGCATCTGTAGTCCTAGCTACTAGAGAGGTTGAGGTGGGAGGATTGCTTGAGCCCAGGGGTTGGAGGCTGCCATGAGCAATGATTATACCACTGCACTCCAGCCTGGGGGACAGACTGAGACTCTGCCTCTAAAAAAAAGAAAACAAACAAAAAAAAAACAGGGAAGTCAGGCTAGTGCAGAGGCTCATGCCTGTAATCCCAGCACTTTGAGAGGTGGAAGCAGGTGGATTACCTGTGGTCAGGAGTTCAAGAACAGCCTGGCCAACATGGTGAAACCCCGTCTCTACTAAAAATACCAAAATTAGCCAGGTGTGGTAGCACATGTCTGTAATCCCAGCTACTTGGGAGGCTGAGGCAGGAGAATCGCCTGAACCTGGGAGGCAGAGGTGGCAATGAGTCGAGATAGCGCCATTGCACTCCAGCCTGGGTAACAGAGCGAGATTCTGTCTCAAAAAAAAACAAAAAACAAAAACAAAAAAACAGGGAAGTCACAGGTCACAGCCTGGGAGAAATATTTACAATGCGGATGTCAGACAAAGAATTTGTATCCAGAATATATAAAGAACACTTATAATTCAATGAAAAGAAGACAAATAATCCAATTGTTTTGTTTTGTTTTATTGAGACAGAATCTCACTCTGTCACCCAGGCTGGAATGCAGTGGCATGATCTCAGCTCATTGCAACCACTGACTCCCGGGTTCAAGCAATTTTCCTGTCTCAGCCTCCCGAGTAGCTGGGATTACGGGCGTGTGCCATCACACCTGGCTAATTTTTGTATTTTTAGTAGAGATGGGGTTTCACCATGTGGGCCAGGCTGGTCGAAAACTCCTTACCTCAAGTGATCTGCCCATCTCAGCCTCCCAAAGTGTTGGAATTACAGGCATGAGCCACCACACCCTGCCAACCCAACTGTTTTTAATGGACAAAAGATTTGAACAGTCATTTCACCAAAAAAGATATATGAATGACAAATAGGCACATTAAACATCACTAATTATCAAGGAAATGCAAATTAAACCCACAATGAGACTTTACTACACTCCCAGTAGAATGATTAAAGTAAAAAAGATGGAAGCCAGGCACAGTGACTAAGGCCTATAATCCCAGCACTTTGGGAGGCCAAGGCAGGAAGATCGCCTGAGCCCAGGAATTCGAGACCAGCCTGGGCAACGTAGGGAGACCCCATCTCTACAAAAATTTAAAAAATAGCCAGCCTTGGTGACACGAGCCTGTGGTCTCAGCTACTTGGCAGGCTGAGACAGGAGGATCGCTTGAGCCTGGAAGGTTGAGGTCGCAGTGAGCTGTGGTCACACCACTGCACTCAAGCCTGGGTGACAGAGCAAGAGCCTGGCCCAAAATAACACAGGAACACTAAACCAAACACCGCATGTTCTCACAAGCAGGAGCTGAACAATGAGAACACATGGACACAAGGAGAGGAACAACACACACTGAGGCCTGTTGGTGGGCAGGGGGAGGGAGAGCATCAGGATAAATAGCTAATGCAAGCAGGGATTAATACTTAGGCAGTGGCCAAGCGCAGTGGCTCATGGCTGTAATCCCAGCACTTTGGGAGGCCCAGGTGGGTGGATCACGAGGTCAGGAGTTTGAGACCAGCCTGGCCAACATGGTGAAACCCTGTCTCTACTAAAAATACAAAAAATAGCTAGGTGTGGTGGCAGGCGCCTGTAATCCCAGCTACTCAGGAAGCTGAGGCAGGAGAATCGCTTGAACCCGGGAGGCGGAGGTTGCAGTGAGCCGAGATCCATGTCACTGCACTCCAGCCTGGGTAACAGCAAGATTCTGTCTCAGAAAAACAAACAAACAAACAAACAAAAAACCTAGGCAATGGGTTGACAGGTGCAGCAAACCACCATGGCACAGGTTTACCTGTGTAACAAACCTGCACATCCTGCAGTTGTATCCCACAACTTTAAATTAAATTAAATTAATTTTTTTTTTTTCAAAAAAAGAGCCTGCCTCAAAGAAAGAAAAGAAAAAAGATGGCTAATACCAAGAGTGCACAAAGATGTAGAGCAACTGGAACTCTTGTAAGTTTCTGGGGGTGCATGAAATGCTGCAAACACTTCGAAAAATAGTTTGGCAATTTCTTTCTTTCTTCTCTTTTTTTTTTCTTTTTCTTTTTCTTTTTTTTTTTTTTTTTTTTGAGACAGCGTCTCATTCTGTCACCCAGGCTAGAGTGCAGTGGCACAATCTCGGATCAGTGTGGCCTCGACCTCCTGGGCTCAAGCAATCCTCCCACCTCAGCCTCCCAAGTAGCTGGGACCACAGGTGCACACCCCCATGCCTGGCTAATGTTTTTTTAATTTTAAAAAACTTTAGTAGAGACCAGGTCTCACTATGTTGCCCAGGCTGGTCACTAACTCCTGAGATCAAGCAATTCTTCCACCTCAGCCTCCCAAAGTGCTGGGATTACAGGTGTGAGCCACTGCACCCAGCCACAATTTCTTATAAAGTTAACATACACTTACCACAAGATCCAACAATTCCCCTACTAGATATGTACCCAAGACAAATGAAAATACGTATCCACAAAGACTTTTTTGTTTTTGTTTTTGTTTTTTGAGACAGAGTCTCGCTCTGTCACCTAGGCTGGAGTGCAGTGGCGCAATCTCAGCTCACTGCGACTTCTGCCTCCGGGGTTCAAGCAATTCTCCTTGCCTCAGCCTCTTGAGTAGCTGGGATTACAGGAGCCTGTCACCACACCTGGCTGATTTCTGTGTTTTTTAGTAGAGACAGAGTTTTGCCATGTTGGCCAGTCTGGTCTTGAACTTGTGACCTCAGGTGATCCGCTCACCTTGGCCACTCAAAGTGCTGGGATTACAAGCGTGAGCCACTGTGCCCAGCCACATCCATAAAGACTTGTACACAAATGTTGAAGGAAGCTTTCTTCATCACAGCCCCAAACTGAAAACAATCAAAATGTCCACCGACAGGTGAATGAATAAACAAACTGTGGTATAGCTACGCAATGGAATCTACCTGATGATAAAAAGAAACAAACTACTGATACATGCAACAACTGAGGAAAGCCACACACAAAAGAGCCCATATTCTATGCATTCATTTACATGAAAATCTCAAATTTGCAAAACTATTCAATAGTGACAGAAACCAGATCAGTGGTTGCCTGTGGCCAGTAGCTATGGAGAGACTGGCTGCAATGATGCAGGAGGGAACTTTTACAGAAATGTTTTATATCTAGATTGTGTGTTGTTTACATGGGTTTATATACATATTTGTAAAAACTCATTGAACTGTATACTTGAATCTGGTATATTTCGGTCAGGCGTGGTGGCTTATGTCTGTAATCCCAGTGCTTTGGGAGGCCAAGGAGGGAGGATTGCTTGAGGCCAGGAGTTCAAGACTAACCTGGGCAATATAGTGAGACCCCTTCACACACACACACACACACACACAAGAAAATTAGCTGGGTATGGTGGCATATACCTGTAGTCCTAAGTACTCAGCAGGCTGAGGCAGGAGGATGGCTTGAGGCAAGGAAGTGAGGCTGCAGTGAGCTATAGTCATACCACTGCACTCCAGCCTCGCTGACAGAGTGAGATGCTATCTCCAATGAAATAAAATAAAAATGATGCATTTTTATTTCCTATTTTATTTTATATTTAACTCAATAAAGTTAACCTAAAAAGAAAGGCAGTGCTGCTTTTTCCTACACTGAGGGTTTGTAGTTTGAGGCTGTTTTTTGTGTCTCATCCTTTTATCCCTTCAGCATATTTCTTTTATTTTATTATTTTAATTTTTATTTTTATTTTGAGAATGAATCTCACTCTGCCTCCCAGGCTGGATTGCAGTGGCGAGATCTTGGCTCACTACAACCTCTGCCTTTAGGGTTCAAGTGATTCTCCTGCCTCAGCCTCCCAAGTAGCTGGAATTACAGGTGTCTGCCCCCAGACCTCGCTAATTTTAGTATTTTTAGTAGAGACGGGGTTTCGCCATGTTGGCCAGGCTGCTCTCGAATCCCTGACCTCGGGTGATCCACTCACCTCGGCCTCCCAAACTGTTGGGATTATAGGCATGAGCCACTGTGCCTGGCCTTTCCACATATTTCTAACATCTTTTACTCCACAGCCATCTCATAGCAGGGGCTCCTTCCTCTGTGAAAGATCTCTTTTCCAGGATGTCCTCCCCAGTTCCCACGTCCTCAACCAGGACCTTTCTCCGTCAGCCTCCACAATCCAGAGCTCCTGTATCCCCTCCCAGCAAGCTCTATGGATAAGCTGTCTGCGCTTCCCTGGGTGAGGGCTCAGGGCCAAAGCTGAGCAGACTTAGCAAATTGTGTTTAGCTGATGTAGAATTGGCCCTCAACTAAATACATCATCAGCCTCACCAGCTCTTGCTGGGTCTTGGCAAGAGCGAGAGACTACACACAGAGTCTCTGGCACCCTTGCCTTCCTACCTTAACACTTCTCATCTTGTAGAGCACCAGGGCCAGCTTTTCCCTGGCCTGTGCATGAGGTTCCACAAATCCGGCCTAGGCCTCTTGGTCTCTACCCTACCCTGAATTCTGTCCCCTTTTCAGATCCTAGCTCGCTCTGACACAAGTTCTCTCCCTCCCCTAAGACATCATTCCATCTAAGGAATTCCAAGTAGAGACTTTGAAAACAGAGAAATCCAGGGTGGTGGCGATTCTGGTATAGGCCTCCTGATAACCCACTTTGAGGGGGGACCCAGCTGAATGCCTATTAGAATTCCTTGAGAAAGAAAACCTGGGCTGCCAGAATTTCTCCCCCACCAAGTGGGGTACTCTTTGCGAGGCTCGGTGAGCTCATTGCTCACATTACTGATAGGCTTACCCTTGCTGCTACTCAGTCCCTCCCTGGGGATAAAATGCATGAATACTTTGGGGCCTAGGGAGCAATCCTAGCCAAATAGAGAGAAAGGGTGCCAGGAAAGCCAGGGAGCTTGGTTAGGACCTCAGGTCCGCATTTGTTTCTAGAGTCTTCTTTGCATCCCTGTTCCAGGGAAAGACTGAGGCATGGAATTCAGATGCACAGCAAAGGCCACAGGACTCCTGGCCAGGGACTGTGGGGATCCGGACAGTAGCATCCTTAGGGGAGCTATAGCTCTTTGCCCTGGCTTCTTGAACTCCGGCTTTTGGAAAGCAAAGAGGATGCAACTACCCTGGTCATGGGAATGGCTGGACCCCTCTGACTTGGAGACAATGGCTGGACCAGAGCATGTGGGCGAGCCTAGGAGGCTGGCTCGGGTCTGCGGCTTCCTGGGAGGAAGTGAGGCATTGTTTCTTGGGCTGTGCGGGCCTGCTGGAACTCCAGCACAATACAGGGAGCGGTGGGTGCCAGGTCTAGCCCACCGACAATCGGGAACTTGTTTATTGCTTTAATGACCCCATGTTGGATCCACCTGGAAATAGACCTGCTAATGAGCAGAGACAGAGCTGGCACAGCCCCAAGGGAAGCCTGTCGGGCCAGCTACCCTGGAGGCGCTATGGGTGTGTGGTCTGAGACTAGGAGAGCTGGGAAGTGGAGACCTGGGTTCTGTCTGGGAAAACCACAGGGAGATCTCATGCTTCTCCACTGCTATCCACCTCTTGTTGTGGGTTACAAGAAGGTGAAGTGGGGGAAGGGGTGTGGGGCTGAGAATTCAAGGCATAGTCCATCTGCCCATTCCAGCCTTTGCTCCCAACTGCTGGTGGCCTTGGACAAGCTGTCTACACTTCCTGGGCCTTATGTCCTCATCTTTCAGGAAGGGATACCAACATCATTCCTGCTGTCTCCCCACTTCCCCAGGGTGTTGGAAGGATAAGGTAAGATCAGACACAGTAACTGCTTTGAACTCCTTGGAAGAAAAAAACCCTTTTAGACATCAAGGCTTTACACTGTTTGCTTCTTTCCCCTGTGGCTGGAGCCTGGGAGCTTGGAGAGGGATGGAGTGTCTGGGACTTGGTTTTCCTAGACTGTTGATCAGACACCTGCCAGGGACTGAGACGAAATTAAAACTTCCCCTGCATCAAGGACATCTGAGAGCCAAGAGCGGGCACTTGGGAGGGGGCAATAATGTGTTGGAGCCAGCCCATGAGAGCTCACAGGAGCTCAGGAATGTTAAATCCACTGGTAGCTTGCAATTGGCTATTGTAGGAGTTTTTATTTCATAGATATCAGCAAACTCTACAAATCAAGGCTTGCTTTCTTTATTTGCTTCCTTCCTTCCTCCCTTCCTTCGTTCCTTCCTTCCTTTCTCCTTCCTTCCTTCCTTCTTCCTTCTTTCCTTTCTGCTTCCTTTCTTCTTCCTTTGTTCCTTTCTCCTTCCTTCCTTTCTCCTTCCTTCCTTCCTTCCTTCCTTCCTTCCTTCCTTCCTTTCTTCCTTCCTTCTCTCTCTCTCTCTCTTTCTTTCTCCCTCTCTTCCCTCTCTCTCTCTTTCTCTTTCTTTTTCTTGAGAACTGGGACAGGATGTGTAGAAGACTGTGGCCCCACACTCCCTACCTAGGTCTCACCAAGCAGTCCCAACCAGGTGTGGCTTATTTGCCCTTTGAACACAGACCCCAGGAGATTGGAGGCCTCAGCAGTTGAGAAAATGGCCTCACTCCATGCAATAGTGGGACAGGAGTGGCCGTGAGATAGATGGAGGGTGCTGGAATCCAGTCCTAGGAAGAATTGGTCTCTGCTGCACCATACTGAGTTCTGAAGGTCAGGAAGCCAAACCGAAGCTCCAGCCAGGTGCTGAGTGTTTCTTTGCCCTGGTTCAAACACAGCAGTGAGTGGAGGGTCTGGGGTTGGAAGATGAAGGGAATGGGGTGAGACCACGAGGTGAATATATCAGGCATCTATGAGGACACTCTCGTAGGAGCAGAACTCAGACATCCTAGGAAGTATTTAAGGAACTGCTTGCTTGCTTGTGTTTTGGGGGTTTGTTTTTAATCCAGGAAGTTTCTTTACAGGCTGAAAAGAGGTGGCCATCATCGATTCTGCTGAAGGCCTCTGGCATGACAGGCCAGGGAGTAGGGGTGGGGGGCTGACATTGTGAGGCAGAAGGAGGAAGCTGCCAGTGACCTGGGATAGGTCAAGGTGACTGCTCTGGGCCCAGAAGCCAGGATACCCGGGTTCTAGTTCTGGCTGTGCCAGGCGATACAGGGCGAATCGCTCCCTCTTTCGCATCTCATCTGTACTCTGCAGTCATCCATAGGTGATCTCTAGGGGCCCTGGCAGCATTGATATTCTCTGACAGTTTATCTTTACTGCTCTTTGGTTTCTCTCATCAATGCCCCTACACCTATGGTGTGGCACATAAGGGCTTGAGGTCTTGTTATTGACTGAAAGTTTGTGTCTCCACCCCCTAAATTAATGTGTTGAAACTTCGATCCCCAGTGTGATGGTATTAGGAGATGGGCCTTTGGGAGGTGATTAGGTTTAGATGAGGTCATGAGGGAGAGCCTCTAGGATTGGATTAGTGTTCTTATAAGAAGAGCCAGAGGCTGAGCGCAGTGGCTCATACCTGTAATCTCAGCACTTTGGGAGACCGAGGTGGGTAGATCACCTGAGGTCCGGAGTTTGAGACCAGTCTGGCCAACAGGGTGAAACCCCATCTCTACAAAAGTATAAAAATTAGCTGGGGTTGATGGCAGGTGCTTGTAATCCTAGCCACTCAGGGGGCTGAGGCAGAAGAATCACTTGAACCTGGGAGGTGGAGGTTGTAGTGAGCTGGGATTGTGCCACTGCACTCCAGCCTGGGTGAGAGAGTGAGACTCTGTCTCAAAAAAAAAAAAAAAAGAAAAAAAAGAAAGAAAGAAAGAAAGAAAGAAAGAAAGAAAGAAAGAAAGAAAGAAAGAAAGAGCCAGAGAGCAGAGCCCTTTCTCCCTCTCTCCTTCATGATGTGAGGATGCAGCAAGGAGGCACAGCTTCTATCTGCAAGCCAGGAATAGGCCCTCACCAGAAACCAAATCTGCCCCCATCTTGAACTTCCCAACCTCCAGAGCTGTGAGGAATAAATGTCTGCTGTTTAAGCCACCTAGTCTATGGTATTATTTTTGACAGGTGTGCTTCCCTGTTCCTGGGAGATTTCTGCATGCGGCATAGCCCGTCTTTCACAGTCAAAGGCATTTGCTCTGGAGCTCAGGCAGTCCTGGTCTCAAATCTTGACCCTTGCCTCTTGCTAGCTGTGTAACCTAAGGCAATATGGTTTGGCTGTGTCCCCACCCAAATCTCAAATTGTAGTTCCCATAATTCCCATGTGTCATGGGAGGGACCCAATGGGAGGTAATTGAATCATGGGGATGGCTTTTCTCTGTGCTGTTCTCATGATAGTGAATAAATCTCTCACAAGATCTGATGGTTTTCTAAAGGGGAGTTCCCCTGCACATGCTCTCTCTTGCCTGCCACCCTGTAAGATGTGACTTTCTCCTCTTTCACCTTCCACCATGATTGTGAAGCTTCCCCAGCCATGTGGAACTGTGAGTCCATTAAACTTCTTTTTTTATATATATATTTATAAATTACCCAGTCTCAGGTATTAGCAGCATGAGAATAGACTAATATGTAGGGCATATTCACTTCTCTGCTCCTCCTGCCTCACCTGAAAAATAAGAGTGGTCAGAGTGCCCGCTACCCAGGGTTCCTGGAGGACCAAGTAAGATAATTGGTGTAAATCCTTGGCACAGATTTGGGACACAGCAGGTGTGCAGCCACGTTGGCTGTGATTATTCCATCATTCTGAGGACGCCACCGCTCTGCTTTCTAGAGGAAGGTGGAGTGGCAGTCCCAGGAAGGACCTGCTGCCTAAGAGAGGTGGGGGACCTGGAATCCCCTCACCAGGGGAGGCTGTGTGTCTCCAGGCAGTCCTACCAGGGGATTTCAACCCAGCAAGTGAAAGTCACAACCCCCCAGAGGAGCCCCATTTTGTCACAGTGAAACTGCATAACTGATCTGAAGGGGAGAGTCAGGGAACTCAGGTTCTGACTCGGACTTGGCAAGTCCCTTAGCTGTGCTCGTTCTTACTTCTCTTGTTTATGAAGTCGGGCTCATCTCTGCCCTGCCTCATAGCCCAGGACAAATGAGGTCATGCTGACAAGCAAAATGAAATCAGTAAAAATCTTTTAAAGGACTCTACAAAAATAAAACGAATTATTATCACAAATCATAATAGAATTAATCTACATGGCCCAGAGCAGCCCTTTGAGATTTATTTGTGGGTAGTAGAACTTCTCTTTCCTTTTCTTTTCCAGGGAGGTTTTTTCCAGCAGGCCCCTCTGCACCTTGGGGACAGAGTGGAGCTGAATGTCCCATGTAACTCACAGTCCTGTCTTCCACCCTCCCACTCATCCCTCCACTGGGAAATCTCAATGTATTTTTAGGGAACCTCATTGCTCCCGCCCCTGTTTCCTTTCCAGGGTATGCCTGGGAAAGTTCTTAGGAACTCATGAACGGAGTCTGCTGTAAGGACGCTCTCTTTGGCCTGGGCTTTGGTCCCGGCCCACTTCCCCAGGAGGGCTGAGATGCCCCGTAGCAGTGAAGAGGAGAGTGAGAAAAATCCATGTGACGTGTCAGGGAGGGGCAACTGCCAGAGGCCCCCAAGGAGGGAGAATGAGTAAACAGCCCAGCCACCGTCCCCAGTCCCCCTGTTCCACTTGGGTGCAGGCAGTTCAGCTTCAGAAAGCTGGGGGTGGGGTAGGCGGGTGACACATGCTCCTCTGGGAGTGGGATAAATAATCTTCAGCTGCAACAATAAAGATCAATTATGACCTAATCGCTCAGCCCGATTCCAAAAGCCCAAGGGGTGGACCTCGCCCTTCCTCTCCCTCCAGGTTTAATTATCTGAAGAGTCTTGGACTTTTATTTCTTGTTTTTTGTTTGTTTGCTTGTTTGTTTGCACCTGGTTGATGTGTAAGTCTTAGATTTTGGGAGACCCAAAAGAGAAAGAAGATCTGTAAATAATTAAGCCAGGGGATGGCCTTCAGCACAGGAGTGTGTGTGGGCATGGGGTGGGGGTAGAGGATGTGGCAGGTTCCCCCTTGGTGCATCTGTGTGGGTTGGGTATGGGGTGAGGGCAGAGAACCAGAGCAGAGGAGACAAGGCAGCTGAAACAGACAAGTGCTTCAGGGACAGGAAGAAAATGTAGTGAGACCCGAGAGACCTTATTCCCTGACCAGTAAGGCAAGGAACATGGGGATCTCTTGTACCCAGAATTCTCCACAGTGCTCATGGCACATTTATTACAGGTGTTGTATTTTTAAATATTTATTTATTTATTTATTATTTTTGGGATGGAGTCTCGCTTTGTTGCCCAGGCTGGAGTGCAGTGCCACGATCTCAGCTCACTGCAACCTCCACCTCCCAGGTTCAAGCGATTCCTCTACCTCAGACTCCGGAGTAGCTGGGACTACAGGTGAGTGCCACCACGCCTGGCTAATTTTTGTATTTTTAGTAGAGATGGGGTTTCACCATATTGGCCAGGCTGGTCTCGAACTCGTGACCTTGTGAGCCACTGGCCTTGGTCTGCCAAAGTGCTGGGATTACAGCCACCACATCTGCCCTAAATATTTATCTATAAATATGTAATAGAAATATAAATATTTAATATTTATAATGTTCCAAATATTACAGGTGGTGGCAATATCCTTGAAGAGACTAAAAGAACTCAGAACAGCACTGAACAAGCCAGCAGAGCCGTCACACTCACCCCTACAGTCTCCACAGACAAAGTCCATGAAAGCATTGGCCATTGGCTTTCACTGGCGTGGATGTGTCACCAGTGGGGTAGAGTTGTTCCTGTCTCTGACACTATTAGTTCATTCTCACACTGCTATTAAAACAAACAAACAAACAAAAAACTTAAGACTGGGTGATTTATGAAGAAGAGAGGTTTAATTGGCTCATGATTCTGCAGGCTATACAGGAAGCATCATGGCTTCTGCTTCTGGGGAGGCCTCAGAGGCTTCCAATCATGGCAGAAGCCCAAGTGGGCACAAGGGGCTCCACATGGCCGCAGCAGGAGGAAGAGAGACAGCAGGTAGGTGCCACACACTTTCAAACAACCAGATCTCAAGAGAACTTACTATGGTGATGACAGTACCAGGGGATGGTGTTAAACCATGAGAAACCACTCCCATGACCCAATCGCCGCCCACCAGGCCCCACCTCCAGCACTGGGGATTACATTTCAATGAGATTTGAGCAGGGACACACATCCAGATCATATCAGACACCATCCTTGGCCAAGTTCGGCCTGTTCAACAATGCCTCTTGCCTCTACCCAACAGCAAGTGGTGCCCACTGTGTGTCATCTCACACAACTTGCCCATGTCCACCTTCTGTACAAAAGAAATCGCTGAAATATATGTGTATCCACAGCAGTGACAAAGATCAATTTGACACAATGATCGAAATCTGTAAAGGATTCATGCATGGCACACAGGTTAAAAACTCCTGCTCAGTTTGACTGGGCCCACTGGTTTTCCTTAAAGGAGTTTCGTGGTCGCAATTCATTTGTCTGGGATGTCTTCCCTGGTCTTTGTCTTCAGATAGAGGTAGCTAGAAAGTCCCTAATGGGATTTCCACATCTCCTCCACCACTTTTGCCTCTACATTCCTAAGCAACCGCTTTAGAATCATGGCCTGTTACAGCCTGAAAGAATAGTAGAGGTGATAGAATCCATTTCACAGATGAGGAAACTGAGGCATGGGGCAGGGAAGTGGCCTTCTGTCTTCTAGTTCAGTGCTCTTTTCTTACCCAAAACTGGCTCTCCTGACTCCCATTTGCTTTCTTTCTTTCTTCTTTCTTCTTTTCTTTTTTCTTTTTTTTTTTTTTTGAGATGGTGTTTCACTCTTGTTGCCCAGGCTGGCGTGCAATGGTGCAATCTCAGCTCACTGCAACATCTGTCTCCCGGGTTGAAGAGATTCTCCTGCCTCAGCCTCCCGAGTAGCTGGAATTACAGGCGTCCACCACCATGCCCAGCTAATTGTTTTTATTTTTAGTAGAAATGGAGTTTCACCATGTTGGCCAAGCTGGTCTCGAACTCCTGACCTCAGGTGATCCACCAGCCTCAGCCTCCCAAAGTGCTGGAATTACAGGCATGAGCCACTGTGCCCAGCCCATTTGCTTTCTAAATTATTTTCCCCCATTGGTTTTTGCTAGTTAGGTATATCTTTATTAGTGATAGTTTTACATTTTCCCCCATATCACATGGGTTTTTAAGACAATGATGGAGGCTCACCCTGGATTAAACTGTATCCCCAGGCAGCCCACAGGGAAGACAGAACACAGGTTGCCTGTGAGCCTGAGGCCCATCCCCCACCCTAGCGTTGAGGCTGCACTATGTTTTAAAATTACCTGAGTATATTTATATATTAGTGTTCTTTTCTATTTTAAAAATGCTTTCCCATTGTGCTTGGCTCACTGGGGCAGTGCTGTTCTCCTGGTTGCGCCGATAGGCTTTTCAATCAAAAACAAGAAAAAAAAAAAACCCCACATTTCTATTTCTTTATATATCTCTGCTTTTTCTGGAAAATAAATATTTGTTGAATTGAATTGGGAAAATTTTTGAGAAAAATGTTTTTGTACCTTGTGTGTTCTGCTGTTATTGTTGTTAAATAAGTGCTTTCAGTGACAGGCCTTTCGTTCTGGAAAGGGGGTTTTTGTGTTTGGGAGGGGAGATATTCTCCATCCAGGGGGCTATGTTAGGCGTTTTGGAGTGGGAGTCACTGCCTGCAAACCAGCGATGGCCACTGCGTTCTCATCTTTCTCTCTTCTCTCTTTCTTCTCTCCCACCAGGTTTCTGCTCCAAATTCACACACTCCCTCCTATCACCAAAGCCACCTGCCACCGCTGGCCTCCTGCATGCTGTGGGAGGAGAGCAGGGCAGACGACGTTGCCTCCCCTGACTCCAGTGGCGCGGGTTTGTGAGTCCATGGGGTGCAGATGTCCAGGGAACCATCTGACGCAGCGTGAGGGCAAGGTGATGCAGTGGCATCCCCCCTTGAGATGAGAGAAAGCTGTTCTGGGCTTCCAGTGATTGGCAGCTGAGGTCATTCCTTTGCCCACACCCCCACCCCAAGGCTGTTCCAGTGCCCCAAGTTCACCTCAAGGATCACTGCATAGCAGAAGTGAGTTTTACTTAGGTTGAGACACTCACATATAGGGAATGCAGAATAAATCCCATCCCTTCCTCAGCCAGCAGGGGCAAGGCCCCGAGAAGGAAGACATCGCGTGGGGACAGACCAAGCTCAGGGGCCTCTCACAGGGCCCTCCCCATCATCACTCACCTCTCTATTCAGCAAACACTCAATGAGACAACCGTGGACCCTAGGGATGCAACGGTGAAGGAGACGCAGCCCTTCAACACCTGGCAGGGCAGAGACACTTCAACAGCCATTGCCAGCCCCAGTGAACAGTGTGATGGTAGGGAAACCCAGCATGTGACGCCCGCACTCAGGAGGGACAGCTGACAGGTGGCTGACCTTTTTTTCTTTCTTTCTTTCTTTTTTTTTTTTTAGACAGAGTCTTGCTCGGTCACCTCTGTCACCCAGGCTAGAGTACAAGGGCACGATCTCAGCTCACTGCAATCTCCACCTCCCAGATTCAAGCGATTCTCCTGCCTCAACCTCCCGAGTAGCTGGGATTACAGGCATGCATCACCACACCTGGCTAATTTCTGTATTTTTAGTAGAGATGGGGTTTCACCGTGTTGGTCAGGCTGGTCTCAAGCTCCTGACCTCGTGATCCGCTGGCCTCGGCCTTCCAAAGTGCTGGGATTACAGGCATGAGCCACCATGCCCGGCCAGCTGACCTTTCTTAAAAGATGTGTAGGTCTTGTTGGGTGCAGTGGCTCACACCTGTAATCCCAACAGTTTTTGGTAGGCTGAGGTGGGCAGATCGCTTGAGCCCAGGAGTTTGAGACCAGCCTTGGCAACATGATGAAACCCTGTACCTACAAAAAATACAAAAATTAGCCAGGCATGGTGGTGCAAACATGTGGTCCCAGCTACTAGGGAGGCTGATGTGGGAGGATTGCTTGAGACTGGCAGGTCAAGGCTGTAGCGAACTGTGGTCGTACCACTGCACTCCAGCCTGGGCAACAGAGCAAGACCCTGTCTCCAAAAAAAAAAAAAAAAAAAAAGATATGTAGGTCTCAATCATCTCAACAACTGAAGAAGAGAAGCAGAAAAGGCATTCTAGGAGAAGGAACAATGTGTGAGACAGAATGACCGAAAAGCAACTTCAAGCTTCAAGTCGTGCAGAGTATGACAGGAAGCATGGGTGGCTGGGAAGCAAAGGCAGAAAATGAGAGCCACTGGGCTCATCTATTTATGCCAAGCACTGCTCTGTGTGCTGAGGGCACCATGCTGAGCAAGAGGTGCTCCCTGCTCTCATAGAGCCTCCATTCCAGTGGGGAAGATGGTAAAAACCAACCTAACAGAGTCATAAATGCCGTGCAGAAGATGACTGCGGAGGTCGGGGCACGGCAGCTGGAAGAATCAATCTTTCTTTCCTTCTTTCTTTCTTTCTTTCTTTCTTTCTTTCTTTCTTTCTCTCTTTCTCTCTTTCTCTCTTTCTCTCTTTCTCTCTTTCTCTCTTTCTTTCTTTCTTTCTTTCTTTCTTTCTTTCTTTCTTTCTTTCTTTCTTTCTTTTTTGAGATGGAGTCTCACTCTGTCACCTAGGCTGGAGTGCAGTGGCATGATCTCAGATCACTGCAAGCTCTGCCTCCCGGGTTCACGCCATTCTCCTGCCTCAGCCTCCTGCTCAGTCCCTGTAGCTGGGACTACAGGCACCTGCCACCACACCCAGCTAATTTTTTGCATTTTTTAGTAGAGATGGGGTTTTACTGTGTTAGTCAGGATTGTGTCGATCTCCTGACCATGTGATTCACCCTCCTAGACCTACCAAAATGCTGGCATTACAGGCGTGAGCCACCGCGCCCGGCCTGCAGCTGGAAGAATCTTTCTAGGGAGAGTTGAGTGATAAGAAAGAGTCGGCCATGTGAAAATCAGGCATCCCAGGCGGAGGACACAGCTATCAAAAAGGTGCCAAGTGACACAGATGTTTAAGAATTTTTTTTTTAAATGGAGACCGAGTCTCACTCTGTCACCCAGGCTTGAGTACAGTGATGCTATCTCAGCTTACTGCAACCTTCACTTCCTGGGTTCAAGCAATTCTCCTGCCTCAGCCTCCCGAGTAGCTGGAATTACAGGTGCACACCATCATGCAGCTAATTTTTGTATTTTTAGTAGAGACGGGGTTTCACCATGCTGGCCAGGCTGGTCTTGAACACTTGACCTCAAGTGATCCACCTACCTCGGCTTCCCAAAGTGCTGGGATAACAAGTGTAAGCCACCATGCCTGTCCTGTTTAAGGACATTTTTATAGGGGAACTGCTTTAAAAGACCACCCCTCTGCCAAACTCCCACCTCTCTAGTCCCTTGAAAGAGTTATTGGTGCATAACAAATTACCCCAAAACTTAGTAACATACGCATGGTGGCAGCATGGTGAGACCCTATCTCAACTAAAAGTGCAAAAATTAGCTGGGCATGGTGGCGCACACCTGTAGTCCTAGCTACTCAGGATGTTGAGGCACAAGAATCGCTTGAACCTGGAAGGTTGAGGTTGTGGTGAGCTGAGATTGTGCCACTGTACTGCAGCCTGGGCGACAAAGCGAGACTATGTCTCAAAAAAAAAAGAAAGAGAAAGAGAGAGAGAAGAAAGAAAGAAAGAAAGAGAGAGAGAGAGGGAGGGAGAGAGAGAGAGAAAGGAAGGAAGGAAAGAAGGAAGGAAACAAAAAAGGAAAAGGGCATTGCAGATGTGATTAAATTAATAAATCTTGCATTAGCAGGTGTGTGCAATGTCATTACAAGATTTTTTTTTTTTTTTTTTTTTTTTTTTTAGAAGGAGGCTGGCTCTGTCACCCAGGCCAGAGTGCAGTGGCGCAATTTCAGCTCACTGCAACCTCCACCTCTCAGGTTCAAGCAATTCTCCTGCCTCAGCCTCCCAAGTAGCTGGGATTACAGGTGCCTGCCACCACACCCAGCTAATTTTTGTATTTTTAGTAGAAAGGGGGTTTTGCTATTTTGGTCAGGCTGGTTTTGAGCTCCTGACCTGAGGTGATCCACCTGCCTGAGGCTCCCAAAGTGCCGGGATTGCAGACGTGAGCCACTGTGCCTGGCCCAGCTTCTTGTGGAAGGCTAAGAGCATCAGAGAAAGAGATGTGTTGATGGGTGCAGAGGCTGGAGTGATGCGATTGCTGTCTTTGCAGATGGAAGGAGGCCACCAGCCAAGAAATGCTGGCAGTGCCTGGAAGCTGGAAAGGCAAGGAAATGGATTTTCCCCTGGAGCCTCCAGGGGAATATAGCACAGCCTCTACATTGATTTTCACCCAGTCAGACACATTTTAGATTTCTGACCTACAGAATTGTAAGATAAATCTATGATCTTATAAATCACTAGGTTTGCCGTAATTTGTTAGAGCAGCAACAGGAAATTATTATGGGAATATTGGTGCCATTAAGGTATGCAGGGGTAGAAGCAGATTTGGGGACAGAAAACACTTATGTTTTAGACATGATAAGTTTATGGAGCCCAGGTGCAGTTGTGCAATAGCTGAGTATCCGAGGCTGGAACTCAGGAGGAAAGTTTGGCTGGCGGAGGATACTCAGGGACTATCAGGTTTTTAGCAGAAATGGAAACCATAAAAATGAATGAGACTGAGCAGAGATGGAGGATGGCAAAGGAGCCCTTGAAGGAGAGAGAGAACAATTATCCCAGATTAACTACTTCATCTCCTAACAAAGGCAGTAAAGTGATAGCATAGTGAAGACTTTAGTTTCGTTCTGCTGATTCTCTGGGGCCTGTTTTTTATTTTCTAGGCTGCCTGGATCCCCAGAGTTTGTCTGGGAAGCCTCTTGAGATGGGATTATGTGCTCCTAGGATCCCAGGAGGAAGAATGGGGCAACAGCAGACACACCTATGCCTCTGCAGCAGCCATACTGTCGTCCTGGGAGTGAGTCCCAGCCGTGGCTCAAGGCACATGTGCCTCCAGAGCACAGTCTGGGATGCTCAGGGGACAGAGAGGCAGAGGGACTATCAGGGTGAAGCTGTCTTTTTCACTTCTTTGGCGCTCAGCCCAGGGCCTGGATTTATCCAGCACAAAATGAACAATGCAGGGCCCTTCATCTGGGGAAAGGTTAACAGGGGCGCCCAAGCAGAGCTAGGAGGTCCAGGTCCTCCAGTGGCAGGGGGAGGGAGCTCCTTTCCAGTTACTTTCTTTCCTAGATAGAGGATCTTGGTGACTCATCTCCCAGTTCAACTGTAAAGGCTAAGGGGCTCCGGGTCGGAGTTAGCTCAAGCGGTTACCTCCTTCTGCATTCCCATGTAGCATTTTAATTGAAGTCTGGAAATGTGGCTAAAAGTCTGTCTTATTTTTTGAGACAGGGTCTTGCCTCACCCAAGCTGGAGTGCAGTGGCCCTTTGAGGCTTACTACAGCCTCAGACTTCTGGGCTCAAGTGATCCTCAGCCTCCCAATGGTCTTTGTAGACAGCCTGATGGAGTCTCATGGCACAAGAAGATTAAAACAGGGTCTCCAATTTTAATAAATTTTTGCAATCCAAAAAAAAAAGAAGGCTAAGGGGCTCCTTGAAGTTTCCTTCCCATGTCCATAGCAAGTTTGTCACGTAGGAATGTTGTTCAATGATGGGAAGCAGAAAAGCCAACGAGTAGGAGATGAAATCAGTTGAGTTTTTTTTTTTTTTTTTTTTTTTTTTTTTAATAGCAAGAAGTCTGGATATTGTCAGTAGCCGGCATTGGTTTAGGACACAATAATATTGGGAATGATGTCCTGTATTTTTCTTGGCCTTTTTCTCAGAGTCACAATGTGGATGCCATGGCTCAAGGTATCACACCCCTATTCAAGGCAGGATATAGGAGGAAGGGATGGTGCCAGATACATCTGTCCCATTTATTAAAAAGCAAGCTTCTCCAAAACCCAAGCAGGTTTCTGCCTATTTCTCACTGCCAGGACACTGTCAAATGTTCCCTACAACCACAGAAAATGAAAAAAGAAGATATTCATTTCTCCAGCCTCTGGAGTAGAGACTGGTAAGGGAAAGGAGGATCAGAATGGGTGTGGGGTAAGCCAGTCTATAGTTAGATAAATGCTTGTTGACCCAAATTGCTTCCCCTTGAAAGAGACAGGTTATGCCATGTGAAGGCATCCGGGGTATAAAGGATCTCTCACCCATGTCAGAGGACCACTCGCCCACCACACCTGGGCAGCCCCTGATAATCTATCCAGGCACCTGCTGCCATGGACTATGGCCCACTAACATCTCTCTCTCTCTCTCTCTTTCTCTTTCTCTCTGGGAGGTTTGTCTCACAGACAGCCACATCACTGAGGAAGCAGAAGGAAAAGAGAAAGTCTGTCTTAACTTCCAAGTAATAAAATTCAGGGCTGTTTTCTGTGGCCAAAGTGAACTGTTCAATTAACTCAGAGAGGAAACGTCATATCAGTTATGTGGGATAGTGACTAGCTCTCATCTTTCGACCAGCCGTCTGGACTTGAAGAGCCAGCTGGCACCCAGGTCCCGGGTATGTGGGGGCCTCCTTCCAGCCAGCTTTCCTCCTCTCCCTCTCCCCTCATTTCTGCTGCTTCTTCCACCTGGTTCCACCTGATCTCCACATCTGTTTACCCTTAGCTTGGGCTGCCTCCCATCCGTCCTCTCTCACCTGCAGATGGAGTATCTCTGAAGCTGACTGTGCATCCGACACCTCCCTCCCTCCCTGCCCCTCCTTGGACTCTCCACCCCGTGGCAGTGGGCTGGCAGGAAGACCCACCTTCCTAACCACAGGCCCCTGCCGGGCACACATACAGTACTGGGATTCCCTGGAGCAATGCGTTGCTGTTAGAGTGGGTGGGAGGGTCAGGATCCGGGAGAAATCCCGAGGGACTTGCAGGCATGACTCACACTTGGAGTTTGGTGGGTATCTGCCCACATGAACATGAAGACAGGCACCTGCCCACCGTCAAGCATGCCTGGGGTCTCCTGCCTGAGTGGGCAGGTTTGTGCTTCTGCAAGACTGCAGGGAGCTCATTGGCATGTCCTTCATAGGGGCAGCAGCCTGCCTATGGGGGTTCCACAGCAGGAGTCCATAGCAGGAGCCTCGCCTAGCAAGGATGTTGCATCTCCTGGTGATTAACAGACAAGAGTCATTCCCATTGACCCTGAATCCCAATAGCCCAGGAATGGGGTGGGGTGCTAAACAAGGGTAGGCAGATACAGGAACAATTTCCAAAAATCTAGGTTAGCCCCGCTGCTGTGTTGGTGAAGGCTGGTGAGGGTGCAGGCAAAGGGAAAAGGGACTCTTTACTAAACTCTTGGTAGAAATATAAATTGCGGCTTAGGCATTTTTGAAGGACAATTTGGCCTTACCTATCAATTTTTATTTATTTTTTTTTTTGAGAAAAGATCTCACCCTGTGGTCCAGGCCAGAGTGCAATGTTGCAGTTGCGCCGTAGCGCAATCATGACTCACTGCAACCTCCACCTCCTGGGCTCAAGTGATCTTCCCACCTCAGCCTCCCAAGTAGCTGGGACTACAGGTGCACATCGCCATGCCTGGCTAACTTCTTGTATTTGTGTGTGTGTGTGTAAAGACAGGGTCTCACCATGTTGCCCAGGCTGGTGTTGAACTCCTGAGCTCAAGCAATCCACCTGCCTCAGCCTCCCAAAGTGCTGAGATTACAGGTGTGAGCTACCGTGCCCGGCCACCTATCAAATTTTATTTTATTTTTTGAGTCGGTGTCTCACTCTGTTGCCCAGGCTGGAGTGCAGTGGTGTGATCTCGGCTTACTACAACCTCCACCTCCCAGGTTCAAGTGATTCTCCTGCTTCAGCCTCCCAAGTAGCTGGGACTACAGGCATGCAACATCACGCTTGGCTAATTTTTGTATTTTTAGTAGAGATGGGGTTTCACCATGTTGGTGAAGCTGGTCTCAAACTCCTGACCTCATGTGATCCACCTGCCTCAGCCTCCCAAAGTGCTGGGATTATAGGCATGAAGCACTGTGCCCGGCCACCTATCAAATTTTAAACGGGCAAGTGTATACCTAGGCTGCAGATTTAGTTTCACACATGTATTATCTTAGCAAGGTTTCTTCCAAGGATTTTAACTTTCTAATTATAAAAATAGCAAAAGGGTGGCCAGGCGCAGTGGCTCACACCTGTAATCCCAGCACTTTGGGAGGCTGAGGCCAGTGGATCACGAGGTCAGGAGATCGAGACCATCCTGGCTAATACGGTGAAACTCCGTCTTTACTAAAAATACAAAAAAATTAGCCAGGCGTGACGCCGTGCCCCTGTAGTCCCAGTTGCTGGGGAGACTGAGGCAGGAGAATGGCATGAACCTGGGAGGTGGAGCTTGCAGTGAGCCGAGATTGTGCCACTGCACTCCAGCCTGGATGACAGATCAGGACTCCGTCTCAAAAAAAAAAAGGGGGGGTTACCAACACTTTCCTGTACTTCAAATGTGTGTAGGTAAATATATTATCATCACCCTGGGGACAACTCTGGCCTCGGGGCTCCTGAATTCCACTGGTAGAGGTTTTTACGAGTCAGCAGGGTCAATGGGGACATGAGGTGCCTGGTAAGGGAATTTGGGGGCCATCAGAGAAGGCAGAGCATCCGGCTTTATTTGCTTGGGGGCAAGGTCTGCCTCATGGCTCTCCCCAGAGGCCTAGACTCCCAGCATCCAGTTTATTAAGGTGAAAAAATAGAAAACAGGAAGAGAAAAAATAATATAGCAGACAATAAAAGAGACATAGTAAATTAAAAGAAATAAAAAAGATTATTAAAACGATATAAAAGACAGTATGCAAATAAATGATTAAATGAACTAAAAATAGCCCCCGACTCAGCCTGAGGCTCTCCAAGGCTGGTCAACTCTGGAGGTTGCCAGGCACAACCATAGGTTCCCCCCAATCCCGCAGTCTGCACTGCAGCCACCGGGAGGAGGACCGCGAAGGCAGGGTTCGCCTAAGTGAGTGAAGTCCTAAGTGAGGACACGGGCTGCTCCTTTGCTCCTCATGGCCGAGCTGGAATCTGGTGGGGCTGTTTAGACAATCTGAGTGAAGACCTGGGCCCCTCAGAGGGGCTTTGGAATCTGGAGATGTGTGTGTTCCTGCAATGACCAGGGGCGCTGGCTCTGAGTCCCCGGCAGCCCCGTTCCCAGTCTGCTGCCTTGCCTCTCAGGCCTGCCTTCTCCCTTCAGAGAGAGAGTGATCTTCAGGCTTTCTTATGGGGGACCTTCTGAGCCCCGAGGCACTCTCAGGCCACTTCTGCCCGGTCTCACATCCTTCTAAGGATCTGCCCACAGGTAGGGTGATTGTCAGATGTGCATTCCCTACAGAACAAAAGCACAGAGCAGGGCTTGCCTTAGCTCTGAGCAGAGGGTTTAACCAGCCTCTCTCCTCACAGCAATATATTTCCCAAGGTCAGGGTTCTTCAACCTGGCATAGCCTCATGAGGAGACTTCAGTATGCCCCTGGGTGTGTCTAAGGTCCTCTGAATCTGGCTTTAAAGGGCACCTCTGGCCAGGTGCAGTGGCTCACGCCTATAATCCCAGCACTTTGGGGGGCTGAGGTGGGTGGATCACCTGAGGTCAGGAGTTCAAGGCCAGCCTGATCAACATGGAGAAACCTTGTCTCTACTAAAAACACAAAAATTAGCTGGGTGTGGTGGCGCATGCCTGTAGTCCCAGCTACTCGGGAGGCTGAGGCAGGAGAACCCCTTGAACCCGGGAGGCGGAGGTTGCAGTGAGCCGAGATCACGCCATCCCACTCCAGCCTGGACAAGAGCGAAACTCTGTCTCTAAATAAATAAATAAAGTAAAGGACACTTCTGCCAAGCTGGGAAGAATATTATGCCTTGCTATCCTGCTGGCAGCTTCCTCTCTGTGCCCCATCTAGCAATGGCTAGAACAGGACCAGATCCTCGCTCCTGGCTCTGTGATTTACAGGCACAACGTCTCCTACAGCCCTATGGAGAAGAAGCTCCTATCACCAGGGGAAAGATTAAGTGGTACATGTTGTTGCATCCTCACCCTAGAACAATCCTGAGCACTTAAGAGGCTGACGTGGGCCTCTTAAGGCCCACCCATATGTGGGCCAGGAAAGGCTATCTATGCCGGATTATTGGGGCCCAGGGCCTGGTCTTCCAGAACAAAGAAATATTTGGCCAGAATTAAATCCCCACCACTTGTAACAGCTTCCTGCTTGAGACCAAGGCTTCAAAAGTCCCAGGAGCAATGATTGGTCAAGGCTTGAGAATAAATGTTGAGGGCTCCCCACCACACAGAAATCTCCCTAGGGAAGGAAACATTCCCAAGTACAGAGCAATCTGGCTCCCAGGGAGGGCAGGGGACAAATTACCACTGTCTGCTCCTCCAAACCCCAGGAGTCTTTTGCCAGTCACAAAAAACAGCACAATAACAATAAAAGCGAGAAGATAAGATGAGATGAAAGAATGTAATATAAAATCATAAAGAACAAAATAGAGATAAGGAATGATCAAGATAAGTAAAACAGAACTAGAGGACTCAAAGATGAAAAGGAGAAAAGAGATAAATAAGCTTTTAAAATTATTCAAAAAATATAATCAACAATTTATGAGCTTAGAAGCTGAGGTTATAAAAACAAAGGTTTACAATGTTCAAATGGCCCCAGGCAGTGGAACCTGAGCAGCAGCCTGCAGGAGTCTTCCTTGTCTCCCACACAAAGGCAGAGTCTAAAACCCCCTTTAACCAAGTCCAGATCCCTTCTAGGCTACATCTCACTGCTTAAACACCTTGGGGCCTTTATTTCTGACTTCTGATTTTTGCTGATGTCCCTGAGGTAGTATTCAATTCATCTTCTGCCTATGTTTCCCAAAGCAAATGTTATTGGGAACTAGTAAAATATAGGTCCACAATTCCTAACTCTCAATTCAGAAATCCAAAAAGCCATGAAAACCAAAACTCTGTCATCTCTTATTTGATGGCACAACTCGATCTAGCCTGAACTTATTTGAGAGCAACACCTGACCTGAACTGAGATGAAGCCATTGATAGGGTGAATCTTCATTCATTTCCTTGCAGAAATATGAATGTGCTTGATTTGAGGGAACTGCCACAGAGCTTGCTCTGGGAATGTGCTTCTTACCTTACTAAAATTCTGAAACACATCTGGCCCTAAGGTTTCAGATAAGAGATTGTGGGCCTGAGTTAAAATCCTCCACCAGATAGAAGAATAGGAAAATAAACAGTAGCATATTCACACAATGGAATACTATACAGCAATGACAACGACTTAGGTACACTACACTCTATATAATGTTCAGAAAATAAACCAAACACAAAAATCACACATGTTGGAAAGCTCAAGACCACCTTGTGTTTTTGTTCATTTCTTAAATTCCACTGCTATAAAGTTCAAAAACAAGAAACCTAATCAGGTAGGATTTCTTTCATTTAATCTTTCAGTAAATATAGGCCAGTACCCCGATTACCTCTTCCCACCAGAGCCTAAGCTGACCCCTTTGGAGAATGTACTGCTAAGCCCCACACTGACAGCCCTGTCGCCAATGCAGGGCCAGTTTGTTCCCTCTCCACCTTCCTCCCTCTGCCTTTGTCTCCAGCTCCTCTTTGTTTTGCCCCGGTGGAGTGGCTCACGGGATGGTGGCAATCTTGTCTTTTCATGCTTTTGTCCCCACTCCATCCGGGGTCCCTGTCCACCCTCTTCCCTGGCCATTCATATAGGCGTTTTATCTTTCTTCATTCCCTCTCCTCCTTGGCTGATGGGCTGCCCGATCCCCACGCGGCCCAGTCTCTTCCTGTCCTTATGTCTCTACCGTCTGATGCTTGGGATCTGCTGGTTTTAGGCTTTTGTTTGGGCCGCAGGGCGTTCTCTCTGCCTCTGCCTCTCACTCCCACCACCCTCCCTTCCTTCCCCCTCATCTCGATGTCCTTTGTGGGACGTTCACTTTTATCTCCCTTTGATTTGCTCTCTCCTCTTTGTAGAGGGAGAATGAAAGGCTCAGCTAATTGTAGCAGTAGGGCAGTGACGCCTGGCTCCCCTTCCCAGCACCTTCCCCACCAGGGCTGAGCAGAAAGGGAAATGAGGGCAATTCAGAATCCCACCGCCCTAAGCCTGCTCCAGATCTCTCTCCCCGTGGGCTTTTCTCCCCCAGTTTTCGCAAGGGGAGATTAGATAGTACTGGAGCCCCTCAACCCCACCTCCACTCAGTCTCCCTGGACCCACCCCTTGCTCACTTTTGTATTCACTGTGCCCTGGTGTGTGCCAGGCAGCATGCAAGGTGCTGGGTGCAGAGTGGCCAACCAGATGGATGTGCAGTCTCTGACTTCATGTCCTAACATGAAGCAGGTTGGTGCTATAATAGCAGAATTATAATGTTGTCTTCAACAGAGGGACTGAACTCAGAATGGGGCCAGGGACCAGCTCCCTGAGGAAATGATGTCTAAGTTGAGAACTGAAGGGGACTTAGAGGAGTCTGGACAGAGAGGAGGAAAATGTGTCCTAAACAGAGCATCCAGTTAACAGGAGAGAGCATGACATAAAATTCCTTATGATCAGAACATGAACTGGTGGGAGCTGGGTGATGGGGTCTTGTAAGGAGCTTGCAATTTATCCTAAGGATGCAGGAAGTCATTGAAGTGTTTTCAGTGGGGATGGGACAGATCATATTTGTGTTTGGGGTGATGTGGGGAATAGGCTGAGGGGGAGCAAGATTGGAGGGAGAATTAGGACATGTAGTGCTTTCCTGTGGTTGCTGTAACGAATGACCACAGATTGAATGGTTACGAATCACATAAATGTATTACAAATCACACAGGTCTGGAGGTCAGAAGTCCAAAGTCAGGCTCACTGGGATAAAGTTAAGGTGTTGGCAGGGCTGATTCCTTCTAGAAGTTCAAGTGGAAAATCCATGTCCATGTCTTTTCCAGCTTCCAGGGGCCATCTGCATTCCTGGGGTCATGGCCCCTTCCCCTTCCTCCATCTTCAAAAGGCATGACTACAACCTCTGCTTTTGTGTTCATGTATCTTCTCCATGTCTGACCCTCCAGTCTCTCTCTCTCTCTTTTTTTTTTAGACAAAGTTTTGCTCTTGTTGCCCAGGCTGGAGTGCAATGGCACAATCTTGGGTTCAAGCGATTCTCCTGCCTCAGCCTCCTGAGTAGCCGGGATTACAGGCACCTGCCACCATGCCTGGCTAATTTTTGTATTTTTAGTAGAGATGGGGGTTTCACCATGTTGGCCAGGCTGGTCTCAAACTCCTGACCTTCAGGTGATCCACCCACCTCGGCCTCCCAAAGTGCTGGGATTACAGGTGTGAACCACTGCACCCAGCCCAACCTCTCTTTTATAAGGACCTTTGTGATTACATCGGGCCCCTCTGGATAACGCAGGATAACCTCCCTATCTCAAGATCCTTAATTTAGTCACATCTGCAAAGTCCCTTTTCTCATGCAAGGCAAAATATTCATAGGTTCTGGGGATTAGGATGTGGACATCTTTGCCAGGCCATTGTTCTGCCCACTGCAGGGGACTGTCATGGTATTTGAGGCAGGAAATAGTGATTGGTAGCGGTACAGATGGAATCAAGGGCATAGATTTGAGATAACTTTAGAAATTAGACTAATTGGTGACTGATTAGATGTGGGACGTTGGGGAGAGAGATGAGGGGAGATCATGTCTGATTTTCTGACTCCCACACTTGACAGGATGGGATATGGTTTGTAAGACAGAGAACACAGGAGAAAAAGGAGGTGTCGAGAGTGACTACAGGAGGAGATGAGTCTGACCTGCCTCTGAGACAGCCAAGATGAGATGCCCAGAGGGCAGGTGGAGGTGCATCTGGAGTCCAGGAGAAGGGTCTGGGGAGGGTGATATGGTTTAGAGCCAGTAAACCATGGCCAGGGGGCTGGCAGCCTGTTTTGCAAGTAAAGCATTATTGAAACACAGTCAAGCCCATTCATTCTGTTTTATTTATTTATTTATTTATTTATTTATTTATTTATTTATTTAAGCGATAGGGTCTTGCTCTATCACTTAGGGTGGAGTGCAGTGTTGTGATCATGGCTCACTGTAACCTTGAACTCTTGGGCTCAAAAGATTCTCCTGCCTCAACCTTCCAAGTAGCTAGGACTGCAGATGTACACCACCACACGCGGCTAATTTTTTATTTTTATTTTTTGTAGAGATGGGGTCTCCCCATGTTGTGCAGGCTGGTCCTCAACTCCTAACCTCAAGTAATCCTCCCACCTCAGCCTCCCAAAGTGCTGGGGTTATATTCATGGGCTACTGTGCCCAGCTCCATTTCTGTATTCTTTATGGCTGCTTTCATAATACAGCAGCAGAGCTGAGTATTTGCAACAGAGACCATATGGCCCACAAAGCCATGTGGCCCTTTCGGAAAAAGTCTGCCAACTCCTGGGTTAGACAGTCATCAGCCCAAAGATGGTACAGAGGAGTGGGGTATTTACATGTCCCACCTACACTCGAGAGGAAGGGATTATTCAGGGTTTGTACACCAGGGAATGGGAATCTTAACCTTAGGGGAACTTCTGGCCAGCAGGTGTCCTATATCAATCAGGTTAAAATTTTTTTTTTTTTTTTGGACTAGGAAGATCACGTGTCCATTAAAGGAAGCCAGCACCATAAAACAGAGGGGAAATGCTTCTGGCCCCCTTAGCTTAAGCTGTGGGTCATCTGCACAGCACAACCGCACATTAGAACTGTGCTTAAGGCCAGGCGCGGTGGCTCATGCCTGTAATCCCAGCTCTCAGGGAGGCAGAGGTGGGAGGATAGCTTGAACCCAGGAGTTCAAGACCTGCCTGGGTAATACAGTGAGACCCCGTTCTCCACAAAAAGAAAAAAAAAAAAAAGACCAAAAAAAAAAAAAAAAAAAGGAAGAACTGTGCTTAAGCCTCCCATTTAATAAATCAAGAGAAAATAAGTTCTTTTTTTAAAGCATTTATCTATTTATTTATTTTTATTTTTTTGGATGGAGTCTCGCTCAGCCATCCAAGCTGGCATATACTAGCTCAATCTTGGCTCACTGCAACCACTGTCTCCTGGGTTCAAGTGATTCTCCGTCTCAGCCTCCCGAGTAGCTGGGATTACAGGCACCTGCCATCATGCCTGGCTAATTTTTGTATTTTAGTAGAGATGGGGTTTCACCATGTTGGCCAGGCTGGTCTTGAACTCCTGACCTTAGGTGATCTGTCCGCCTCGGCCTCCCAAAGTGCTAGGATTACAAGAGTGAGCCACCGCGCCTGGCCAAAAAAGCATTTAATAAAGAAAAAATATTAAATTAATGGAAAATCAAAACTGTAATAAAAGACAAGATAAAAAGAGGGCAACAGCGGCTCACGCCTGTCATCACAGCATTTTGGGAGGCTGAGAAAGAGGATGGCTTGAGGCCAGGAATTCAAGACCAGCCTGGACAACATAGTGAGACTTCATCTTTACCAAAAATTTTAAAATGAGCTGGGTGTGGTGATTTGTGCCTATAGTCCCAGCTCCTTGAGAGGCTGAGGTAGGAAGATCACTTGAGCCCAGGAGTTTGAGGCTACCATAAGTCATGATTTTGCCACTGCGCTCCAGCCTGACTGACACAGTGAGACCCTGTCTCAAAAAACAAAGCAAAACAAAACAAAAAAAAAACAAAGAAAAAAAAAGAAAGCAGCAACTTTAAAGTTTAAAGTGATAAGAAGAAACAAAAAATATGATTGAGGGCCGAGCATGGTGGCTCAAGCCTGTAATGCCAGCACTTTCAGAGGCTGCGGAGGGCAGATCACATGAGGTCAGGAGTTCGAGACCAGCCTGGCCAACATGGTGAAACCCCGTCTCTACTAAAATGCAAAAATAGCTGGGTGTGATGGTGTGTGCCTGTAATCCCAGCTACTCGGGAGGCTGAGGCAAGAGAATGACTTGAGCCCGGGAGGTGGAGCTTGCAGTGAGCCAAGATCGCGCCACCGCACTCCAGCCTGGGTGACAGAGTGAGACTCCATCTCAAAAAAAAAAAAAAGAAAAAAAAGATATATATATATATATATATATGATTGAGGACAAAAAGGTTAAGTGAAATAAAATAAAGAGGTATAAAATAGGAAGAAAAGACAAAGCATGCTAAGAACAATTAAACTGCCAAATCAGTACAAGTTAAAAGACATGAATGATTAAAGGACCAAAGAACTTTCAAAAGCTAAAATAAAACGTAAAAAACTAAGAAGTAAAGAACTGTAGTAAATGTTTTTAAATCTGGAGCAAGAACAAATTGAAAAGCTTACCAATGTCATGCTAAGTCAGCCAGTTATTCAAACGGAAGCAACTATAAAATCCAGCACACCTGCCTGAGTATCTTTCTCAACCAGTGTTCCCCATCTGAACCACAGAATACGGAATATTATTTGGGTGACTGTGTTCTCAATTCCCCCAAGGTACATAACCAGTTCCATTTAAATGCAAAGGAGAGAAGTTAATCTATTGCACACAGTGCCTTGGATGCTGAGAGCATTAGGGCTTCCTTCTCACCAAACTGGCTGATACATGTCAAAAAGTGTGCAACTAAGAAAGGGTCTGTCTATTTGGCATTGAGTTCTGGGATGCCTTTGAGAGACAAGTTTTGGACAAGAGGTGGAAACCGAAGTACGATTCCTGGGACATTCTCCCCCTGCAAGAGCTGCTCAATCAAGTGATGACTGACTAAAGCACAAGTCACTTTGAATCATTTACTGGAAATAATACAGCTATCAACAGATGTCTTGATTTCACCCAGAAGAATTCAGAGAGGTAGCAGAGAACGTTCAGTTATTTGATTTTACTCCCCATAAGCCTGCTGGCTAAAGGCACAGGAAGGACTTGTAAGTCAGTGCCTTTAAAAAACAACAACAACAAAAAAATAGGCCAGGTGTGGTGGCTCACGCCTGTAATCCCAGCACTTTGGGAGGCTGAGGCGGGCGGATCATGAGGTCAAGAGATCGAGACCATTCTGGCTAACACGGTGAAACCCTGTCTCTACTAAAAATTACGAAAAAATTAGCTGGGCGTGGTGGCAGGCACCTGTAGTCCCAGCTACTTAGGAGGCTGAGGCAGGAGAATCACTTGAACCTGGGAGGCAGAGCTTGCAGTGAGCCGAGATTGCGCCACTGCACTCCAGCCTGGGCGACAGAGCAAAACTCCATCTAAAAAATAAAAATAAATAAATAAAGCTCTTCCAAATTCACACTGCAATGAGCCAAAGCTATCTTGTGAGTGAGGACTGATTGATTGCAGTCTCCAGACGCTCCTTTTTTTTCTTCCCCTCCAGCATTATGTAAGTGAAAAAGCAAATGATTGCTAGTTTCACATAATTGTACTCATCCTAGCCAAGGGACTCCTACAAAAACTGAGTTAAACTTCCTCAACTCTGGAATAATACAACAGGACTCAGTACCCACCAGAAGGTCACTGTGTTAAAAAAAAAAAATCAAGCTAAATTCTGCATGGATATGGTTGATCACTCTTCCCTTGAAAAACTACCTACTCCCTTATTGTATTCATTATCTATTGCTGTGTAACCAATTACTCCAAAACTTTAGTGGCTTAAAACAACAAAGAGTTGGCCGGGCAAGGTGGCTCATGCCTGTAATCCTAGCACTTTGGGAGGCTGAGGCAGGTGGATCACCTGAGGCCAGGAGTTCAAGACCAGCCTGACCAACAAGGTGAAACCTCATCTCCACTAAAAATACAAAAATTAGCTGGACATGGTGGCAGGCACCTGTAGTCCCAGCTACTCAGAAGGCTGAGACAGGAGAATTGCTTGAACCCGGGAGGCAGTGGTTGCAGTGAGCTGAGATTGCACCACTGCACGCCAGCCTAGACGATCGAGCAAGACTCCATCTCAAAAAAACCACCACCACCAACAACAAAGAGTTATTATCTCACAGTTTCTGTGGGTCAGGAATTTCAGAACAACTTAGCAGGGTGATTCTGGTTCAAAGTCTGTCATGTAGTTACAGTCACTTGAAAGCTTGACTGGGGCTGGGGTCCTACCAACTTGGCTCATTCACATGGCTTTTGGCTGGAGGCCTCAGTTCCTCATCATGTGAATGTCTCCAAAGGCTATTTGTGCCATGACACTGCAGTAACTTCCCCCAGCAAGAAGGAGGCAGGATTTGCAGTGCTTTTAATGACCTAGTCTCCAAATTCATACATTGTCACTTCTACTTTATACTTTTTTTTTTTTTTTTTTTGAGATGGAGTCTTGCTCTGTGGCCCAGACTGGAGTGCAGTGGCTCGATGTTGGCTCACTGCAACCTCTGCCTCACAGGTTCAAGCAATGCTCATGCCTCAGCCTCTCAAGCAGCTGGAATTACAGGCATATGCCACCACACCCACTAATTTTTGTATTTTTGGTAGAGACGAGGTTTCACCATGTTGCCCAGGTTGGTCTCGACTCCTGGCCTCAAGTGATCTGCCTACCTCAGCCTCCCAAAGTGCTGGGATTATAGGCGTGAGCCACCGCCCTCAGCCCACTTTATTCTGTTCATTACAAGGGAATCACTAAGTCTAGTCCACACTTAAGAGGAAGAGATTTAGATACCACCTTTTAAAGGGAGGGATATCAAATAATTTGTGCACATATTTTAAAACTCCCATGCCTGTCTTCTGCAGCAAGACAGCTCCCCTGGTTGTCTTCCTATGTTTCTGGCTACTCCTTCTCAGGGTCCATCAGTGGTTCCTTGTATTCTTTCTGCCTCCTCAATGTTGGTTTTCTGGGACTTCTCCTGTTCTCACCCCATATGTTTGCTCTGGGCTCCCCTCTACTCCTGTGTACCATCTTTGGGCTGATGATTCTCATGCTTACGTTATGCTACTTGACAAAGGTGAAAGGATTCTGCAGATGTATTGAAGGTCCCAAATCAGTTGACTTTGAGCTAATCAAAAAGGAGATTATCCTGGATGGACCTGACCTAAGTAGATGAGTCCTTAAAAGAGACAAGGCCTGTATTAGTCCATTTTGCTTTCTTATAAAGGTATTCCTGAGACTGTGTAATTTATAAAGAAAAGAGGTTTATCTCACTCACAGTTCTGCAGGCTGTACAAGAATGGCACCAGCAAATGCTAAACTTCTGGTGAGGCCTCAGGAAGCTTTTACTCATGATAGAAGTCACAGGCGGAGCAGGCTTGTCACAGGGTAAGAGAGGGAGCAAGAGAGAGATGCAGAAGATTGAAGACACTTTTCTTTTCTTTTCTTTTCTTTTGAGACAGGGTCTTGCTCTGTCCACCAGGCTGGAATGTGGTGGCAGAATCACAGCTCACTGCAACCTCCTGGGCTCAAGCAACCCTTCTGGGCTCAAGTGATTCTCCCAACCTCAGTCTCCTAAGTAGGCAGGACTATAGACTTGTGACCCTATGTCTTACTAATTTTTTGAATTTTTAGTAGAGACGAGATTTCACTATGTTTCCCAGGCTGGTCTCGAACTCCTGAGTTCAAGCAATCCTCCCACCTTGGCCTCCCAAAGTGTTGGAATTACAGACATGAGTCACTGTGCTGGGCCCCCAGACTCTTTTTAACTAGATCTCATGTGAACACATTACCACGGGGCAAGGTGGATGGGGAAAGGATAACCAATACATTCATGAGGGATCTGCTCCTATGACCCAAACCCCTCCCACCAGGCCCCGCCTCCAACACTGGGGATCATATTTCAGCATGAGATTTGGGGAGGACACACAGTCAAACCCTATCAGGGCCCATCTTTTTTTTTTGGGGGGGGATGGAGTTTCTCTCTTGTTGCCCAGGCTGGAGTGCAATGGCACGATCTCAGCTCACTGCAACCTCCGCCTCCGGGGTTCAAGCGATTCTCCTGCCTCAGCCTCCCAAACAGCTGAGATTACAGGCATGTGCCACCATGCCCAGCTAATTTTGTAGTTTTAGTAGAGACGGGGTTTCTCCATGTTGGTCAGGCTGGTCTTGAACTCCCAACCTCAGGTGATCCGCCCACCTCAGCCTCCCCAAGTGCTGCAATTACAGGTGTGAGCCACCGCGCCCGGCCTTTTTGTGTTTTTTTTTTTTTTTGAGACGGAATCTCACTCTGTTGCCCAGGCTGGAGTGCAGTGGTGCTATCTTGGCTCACTGCAAGCTCTGCCTCTCAGGTTCATGCCATTCTCCTGCCTCAGCCTTCCCAGCAGCTGGAACTACAGGTACACGCCAACACGTCCGGCTAATTTTTGTATTTTTAGTAGAGACGGGGTTTCACCGTGTTAGCCAGGATGGTCTCCATCTCCTGACCTTGTGATCTGCCCGCCTTGGCCTCCTAAAGTGCTGGGATTACAGGCGTGAGCCACTGCGCCCGGCCTAGGGCCCATCTTAAAGTCAGAGATTTGAAGAGAAAGAGACTCTGAAATGAAAGAGATTCTGCTGCTGGCCTTGAAGAAGTAGGTTACTATGTTCAAAGGGCCGTTGGAGAGGGCTGCGTGGCAAAGACCAGAGAATAACTTCTAGTTGTTTTTTTTTTTTTTTTTGAGGCAGAGTTTTGGTCTTATTGCCCAGGCTGGAGTACAATGGCATCATCTCAGCTCACCACAACCTCTGCCTCCTGGGTTCAAGCAATTCTCCTGCCTCAGCCTCCCAAGTAGCTGGGATTACAGGTGTGCGCCACCATGTCCGGCTAATTTTTTGTATTTTTAGTAGATACGGGGTTTCTCCATGTTGGTCAGGCTGGTCTCAAACTCCTGACCTCAGGTGATCCGCCCACCTCGGCCTCCCAAAGTGCTGGGATTAAAGGCTTGAACCACCATGCCTGGCCAACTTCTAGTTGTCGAAAGCAGTTCCCAGCTAACAGCTAGCAAGGAAATGGGAACCTCAGTTATGCAACTGCAAGAAAAGAAACTCGAGGCCGGGCGCGGTGGCTCAAGCCTGTAATCCCAGCACTTTGGGAGGCCGAGACGGGCGGATCACGAGGTCAGGAGATTGAGACCATCCTGGCTAACACGGTGAAACCCCGTCTCTACTAAAAAATACAAAAAACTAGCCGGGCGAGGTGGCGGGCGCCTGTAGTCCCGGCTACTCGGGAGGCTGAGGCAGGAGAATGGCGGGAACCCGGGAGGCGGAGCTTGCAGTGAGCTGAGATCCGGCCACTGCACTCCATCCAGCCTGGGCGACAGAGCGAGACTCCGCCTCAAAAAAAAAAAAAGAAAGAAAAGAAAAGAAACTCTCCCAACAACCTGAGGGAGCTTGGAAATAAACCTTTCCATAGCTAAGCCTCCAGACAAAGACAAACCCAGCTGCCACCTTGATTTCAGACTGGTGGGACCATGAGCTGGGGACCCAGCTAAAACTCTGGGACCCAGACTCCTGACTCACAGAAACTGTGAGATCATAAATCTTTATTGTTTAAAGGCACTAAACTTGTGGTATTTTATTACACAGCAATTAAAAACTAATATATCACATAATATCTCACTAATAACCTTGTTGAACTGCTGAAATAGACGTGATTCTTTCTCTCATTCTGTTGAATTTCTCTCTGAGGAGATACAGCCTATAATCTCCATTCACTAAACCCACTGGACATTGGCAAACCCTTATTCACATCACCTTGTATCAGGAAGGGGAGCTAGGTAAGAAGTTCTCTTTGGGGAAGGATTGTCAACAGAAAAATGGCTAAAGTTAACAAATATACAAAAACATGTCTTGAGTTCTTCCAATGAGACTCCTTGTAAGGAAGGAAGGTTGAAGAACCAAAACTTGGTGTCACGATTACTTTTTCCCAAAATGGACAAAACAGTGTTACCTGTCCCATGTGACTGTTGGGGCTTAGAAACCAAGATTCCAAAATATGACCTTTTGACATGCTGAACTGTATTAGTCCCTTCTCATGCTGCTAATAAAGACATACCTGAGACTGGGCAATTTATAAAGGAAAGAGATTTAATTGACTCACAGTTCTGCAGAGCTGGGGAGGCCTCAGGAAACTCACGATCATGGTGGAAGGGGAAGCAAACACAAGTTCTTCTTCACTTGGCAGCAGCAAGGAGAAGCGCAGAGCAAAGGAGGGGAAAAGCCCCTTATGAAACCATCAGATCTCGTAAGAGCTCACTCACTATCACGAGAACAGCATGGAGGTAACTGCCTCCATGATTCAATTACCTCCCACCAGTTCTTCTCATAACACATGGAGATTACAGGAACTACAATTCAAGAGGAGATTTGGGTGGGGGCAGAGCCAAATCATATCATGAATGAAGAAGAAACCTCAAGGTCTCTCTGACCTCCCCCTCACTGACTCTCCCAAATCCAGGATGAAGTTGTTCTCTGATGTTCTTTTATCTGCCCAAAATCCAGACCCGCAAAGCAGAACAATCGTTTTTTCTTCCCCTCCCTGTAGGACTAAGACAAATTAATCTCTGTTCTGGCGTCCATCCATTCTCCCTAGTAATCCTTTATTGCCCCTCAGCAGAATTCCTCTTCTCCCCCTCCCATAGTCTGTTTTGCCAGGATGATATATAAACTTCCAAACTCCACTGGGAGGTGAGCAATAACCCTGTGGTTCTCCCCCACATACATATTAATGATACATTTGTATGCCTTTTCTCCAATTCATCTGCCTTTTCTAAGTTGATTTTTCAGCGCAACTTCAAAGGGCAAAGGGGAAGTGTCCCGTGGCCCCTACATGATCTTTTAAGGAAGTGACTTGAACCCTCCCCACACTGAGAGGCGAGCCTCTTCCCTTGAAACCGGGTAGACTTGTGACAGAAGTAACGTGATGTGACTTCCAAGGAGATAGGTTGCTGGCAGTGTGGAAAAAATAAGCTGTTTTGCCCTAGGTCTCACACTACAATCAACCAGAAAACTGACCAAATGTGTGTGGGTTTTACCCCACACACCAAGAAGCAAGCAACCAGTTCTGCAGCACACACACCAGCTGGGTGTCCTCTAAGTCTACCTGGAGATGTTGTCAGATCCCACAGTTTGAGGGGTCAGTGCTAGAAGACTGCCCCCGACTTCAGACGCCAATCACAAGTTCCAGGTGTGTTTTACCTGTGCTTCTGACTGATCAGCTGTAAACTGGGGTTTCCATGACCCCTTCCTTGGGTTTGATTAATTTGCTAGAGCAGCTCATAGAACTCGGGGAAATGCTTATATTTTCTTTTCTTTTTTTTTTTTTTTTGAGACAGAGTCTCACTCTATCCGCCAGCCTGGAGTGCAGTGGCATGATCTCGGCTCACTGCAACCTCTGCCTCTCAGGTTCAAGCGATTCTCATGCCTCAGTCTCCCAAGCATCTGGGATTACAGGCACCCACCACCACACCGGGCTAATTTTTGTATTTTTAGTAGAGACGGGGTTTTGCCATGTTGACCAGACTAGTCTCGAACTCCTGACCTCAGGTGATCCACTCGCCTCGGCCTCCCAAAGTGCTGGGATTACAGGCATGAAACACCGAGCCTGGCCACGCTTACCATTTTATTATAAAAGATATCGTAAATGAGAAAAGAAAAAATAGCTCAAAGCAATCTGAGTTATGGTTAAGGATGCAAAATTTATCAAGCCCAGAGACATATGAGAGTGGGACTTCAATTGTGCTACTCCCCCCACCCATGTCAAGGGAGAATTGTTTAAAGGTATTTTTTGTTCCCATTATCTTCACGGATACTGAATTTGTGATACAAAGATCAATGGATAGCCAATTAATAGCTTATGTTATTTTAATGTAAATTCTTAGTAAACAACTTAGAAAAATCCAGTACATATTCAGGGCAAACTGAATCCATCTTCCCAGGTTGCAGCCCTCAAAGTTGGCCCAAATAAACTCTCTGCTTATATTAATTTTATCTCTTTTTTTCTTTAAAAAATTTTAAAATTTATTTTTTATTTATTTTTATTTTGTAGAGATGGGGTCTCATTATGTTGTCCACGCTGGTCTCATACTCCTGGCCTCAAGCGATTCTCCTGCCTCACCCGCTCAAAGTGCTGGGATTACAGGCGTGAGCCACTGCATCTGACCAGGTTTTCCTTTAGGTCAACACAGGTGCCTGCCACCATGCCTGGCTAATTTTTGTATTTTTAGTACAGATGGGGTTTCACCATGTTGGCCAGGCTGGTCTTGAACTCCTGACCTCAAGTGATCCACCTGCCTCGGGCTCCCAAATTGCTGGGATTATAGGCATGAGTCACTGCGTGCAGCGATGGCTTGACTCTTTTTTTTTTTTTTTTGAGACAGAGTTTCTCTCTTGTTGCCCAGGCTGGAGTGCAATGGCATGATCTCAGCTCACCACAACCTCTGCCTCCCGGGTTCAAGCAATTCTCCTGCCTCAGCTTCCTGAGTAGCTGGAATTACAGGCGCCCGCCACCACGCCCGGCTAATTTTGTATTTTTAGTAGAGACGAGGTTTCACCATGTTGGCCAGGCTAGTCTCAAACGCCCGACCTCAGGTGACTGCCTGCCTCAGCCTCCCAAAGTGTTGGGATTACAAGCCTGAGCCACTGCCCCAGGCCTATGGCTTGACTCTTGAGTGGCCTCCCTTCTACTCCTACCTACTCGAGACTTGACCTCCATCACCCTCCTGAGCAGGCTTATGAAATATCCTCTTAGTGTGTACATTGCCTCAGTGTACACACCTTCCTTTGTCTTGAGAGCCCAGAGAGTTTGACTAAAGGTGGATAATCTTCAATGACTCTTCTGGTACTGAGTCACCGGTGCTTTTTCAGGGCTAACTGATAGACAAGAAGACCACAAGTACAATTACACTAGAGACTGGGGACAAAGAGGTATGAAACGTGACCCATGATTTCAAGGAACTTACAAGCTGTTTACTGTTTAAAATTTGTCAAAGTCCAACACTGATGAATTCTCTGTCCAGAGAACTTCAATAACTCCATGTTGGCTATAGGTAGAATGAATGATCATTTCATTTATTATCCAAATCAAAACGTTTTGATAGTGAAAAGAGACTCTAAAATTGCTGTAAACCAGACCCAGTGACCCATGCCTGTAATCCCAACACTTTGGGAGGCTGAGGCGGGAGAATTGCTGGAGGCTAGGAGTTTGAAACCAGCCTGAGCAACATAGCAAGATCCTACAAAAATTTTAAAAATTAGCTGGGCATGGTGGCACATGTCTGCAGTCCTAGCTACTCAGGAGGTTGAGGCAAGAGGATCACTTGAGGCCAGGAGTTTGAGATTGTAGTGAGCTGTGATCTAGCCACTGCACTCCAGCCTGCACAACAGAGTAAGACTCTAGCTCTAAAATAATTACAATAATAAAATTACCTCGGGAAAACAGACATAGACTATGCCTATCCTGGGCAAACCAGTACAATGGTCCTCGTAGCCGTAGGAACATATATAAGAAGAGCCCTAACACCTTTTTTATTTATTTAATTTATTTATTTAATTAATTTACTAATTTATTTATTTTTTAGACAGAGTTTCGCTCTTGTTGCCAAAGCTGGAGTGCAATGATGCAATCTTGGCTCACTGCAACCTCTGCTTCCCAGGTTCAAGCGATTCTCCTGCCTCAGACTGCTGAGTAGCTGGGATTACAGGCGCATGCCACCACACCTGGCTAATTTTTTGTATTTTTAGTAGAAATGGGGTTTCACCATGTTAGCCAGGCTGGTCTCAAACTCCTGACCTCAGGTGATTTGCCTGCCTCAGCCTCCCAAAGTGCTGGGATTGCAGGTGTGAGCCACTGCGCCCGAGTGCAGTGGTATGATCAGAGCTCACTGCAGTCTCAACTTCCTGGGCTCAGGTGGTCCTCTTATTTCAGCCTTCCAAGTAGCTGGGACTACAGGTGTGCGCCACTACACCTGGCTAATTTTTTGTATTTGTAGTAGAGACAGGGTCTTGCTGTGTTGCCCAAGCTGATCTTGAACTCCTGGGCTCAAGTGATCCTCCTGCCTCAGCCTCCCAAAGTGCTAGGATTACAGGCGTGAGCTACTGTTCATGGCTCCTAACACTTCTTATTCATTATTAAACTCACTTGGCCAAACCACAACTTTTTTGCATCCAACTCTCCTACTACTTTGCAGCTACCACCATGCAGCTGAACATGACCGGGAAATACACAGCCATGCTGACTGGTCTGCTTTAAAATCATAACCATGTATCTCATGTGAACCCTTAAAGCTGCATAGCTATCATGCCACATTTGCCTGATTCATTCATTCTCCCACACTCCTGGACAGCGCTTTCACATCTCCTCCTCTCTCCCCGAAACTGCAACACCTGCCTCACTCTCACTCTGAGTTGAAGACCTTACCACTTCCACCCAGCTGGCTGCTCCTGCGCTCTGCCTGCTCTCCTGCTATTGTCTGTGCTCCCTCACCGGAGCCCTCACTCCATGGTGTCCTAGAGCCTGTCTCCTCCAACCCACTCAAACCCATTTTGTCCCAGCAATTCTTTCCTCTGTCTCATGCTTCGTTAGTTTTTCCCTCTCATCATTTCCTCAGCACAAACGTGTGTTATTCTATCTCATCTCCCATCTTTAAAAATCCCTCTCTTGGCTCTGTTTTCCCTTCAGTTATCACCCAGTTGCCTTCCTCCTTTCGCACAAAATTATTTAAAGGAATATTCAGTCTCCAATTTCTCACCTTCCATTCTATCTTCAACCCACTCCGGTGAAGTTTTTGCTTCTACCGTTCCATCAGAACTGCTTGGGTCATGGTAGCTAAAGAACTCCACATCCTGCCTCCAGTGGGCATTTCTCATCCTCTCAGCAGCATTTCACATAGGTGATCTGAAAACACGTTTTCACTTGACTTAGAAGACACCATCCTCACCTGGTTTGACTCCTACCTCTCGGGCCACACCCTTTCTTTCTTTCTTTCTTTCTCTCTCTCTTTCTTTCTTTCTTTCTTTCTTTCTTTCCTTCTTTCTTTCTTTCTTTCTTTCTTTCTTTCTTTCTTTCTTTCTTTCTTTCTTTCTTTCTTCCTTTCTTTCCTTTCATTCCCTTCCCTTCCCTTTTCTTTCTCTTTCTTTCTTTTTTTCCTTCTTTCTCTGTTTCTTTCTTCTTTCTTTCCTTCCTTCTCCTTCCTTCCTTCCTTCCTCCCTCCCTCCCTCCTTTCCTTCCTTCCTTCCTTCCTTCCTTTCTTTCTTTCTTTCTTTTCTTTCTTCCTTCCTTCCTTCCCTTCCCTTTTCTTTCTTTCTTTCTTTCTTTCTTTCTTTCTTTCTTTCTTTCTTTTTCTTTCTTTTTCCTCCTTTCTCTGTTTCTTTCTTCTTTCTTTCCTTCCTTCTCCTTCCTTCCTTCCTCCCTCCCTCCTTTCCTTCCTTCCTTCCTTCCTTCCTTCCTTCCTTCCTTCCTTCCTTCCTTTCTTTCCTTCCTTCTTCCCTCCCTCTCCTCTTTCTTTCTTTTTTTGTTGGAGTGTCTCAGGCCTTAGTCCTTACATCTCACCTCCTTTTTAAATCTGCACTTATTTCTTAGGTGATTTTATCCAGTCTGCAAGTTTTAATACCACTTGTATCTGATGATTCCCAAATTTGTATCTCTAACCTGAACTTCTTTCCAGAACTCCAGCCTTGATTGTTGACTCAACATTTCTATTTGGATATCTAATAGGCATTTCACACTTAACATATTCAAAGTTGAGCACCTGCTATTTACCCTAACACTGTTCTGTCATCATTCTTAGCAAACGTGGATGATGGCAGCTACATTCTTCCAGTTACATGGACAAAAAACCTCGCTGTTATCTTCAACTCCTCTTTCTCTTACACCCTACATTCCACCCATCAGAAAATTCTCTGTTCTAGCTTCAAAAGGTTTCTGGAATTGGGCCACTTCTTTTTACTTTTTATTTTATGTTTGAGACAGGGTCTGTCACCCAGGCTGGGATACAGTGGTGTGATCTCCACTCACTGCACCCTCGACCTCCCAGGCTCAAGTGATCAGCCCATCTCAGCCTCCCAAATGGCTGGGACTACAGGTGCCTGCCACCACGCCCAGCTAATTTTTGTATTTTTTGTAGACACAGGGTTTCACCATGTTGCCCAGGCTGGGAGACTACTTCCTACCACCATCATCTCTCACCTCCTAATTTGTCTTCCTGCTTCTGCACTTACTTCCCTTTGATCTATCCTCAACACGGTAACTAGATGCATTCTGTCAAATCCTAATTCAGATCATGTCACTTCTCTGCTCATAACTCGTCTTTCTGAAATACGTAAAGATGAAAGCATCCCCCTCCTCGTCACCTCTTTGGCATCGTGTCTTCCTTTCCCTCCTGCTCCCTCTGCCTCAGCCACATTGTCGCCGGCCATCCTTCAAATACACCAGGCATATATGTTTGCTCATGATGTTTCATCTGCATAGAATGATCTTTCCCCAGATATCCTCATGGCTAGCTCCCTCACATCTCTCCAGGGTGAATCCAAAGGTCATTTTCTGAAGCCGGCCTTCCTTGGGGACTGTGGTAGTCAGCCTCCAAAATGGCTCCCAGCAATCCCCATCTCCAGACACCTGTACTTGTTTGTGGTCATGCTGTCCTCTCTCACATTGTACCAGGGCTGGTTTGTGTGACCAATGGAATATGGCAGAAGTGCTATTAGGCTATGTATTGGTCTGTTCTTGAATTGCAGTAAAGAAATACCTGGCCAGGCGCGATGACTCATGCCTATAATTCCAGCGCTTTGGGAGGCTGAGGCAGGCAGATCATTTGAGGTCGGGAGTTCGAGACCAGCCTGGCCAACATAGTGAAACCCTGCCTCTACTAAAAATACAAAAATTAGCCAAGCATGGTGGCTCATGCCTGCAGTCCCAGCTACTCGGGAGGCTGAGGCAGGAGAATTGCTTGAACCTGGGAGATGGAGGTTGCAGTGAGCCAAGACAGCACCACTATACTCTAGCCTGGGTGACAGAATGAGACTCTCTCTCAAAAAAATTAAATTAAAAATTAAAATTTAAAAAAAGCAATACCTGAGGCTGGGTAATTTATAAAGAAGATTAATTGGCTCATGGATCTGCAGTCTGTACAGGAAGCATAATGGCTTTCTGCTACTGGGGAGGCCTCAGGAAACTTCAATCATGGCCAAAGGCAAAGGGGGAGTGAGCACTTCCCATGACCGGAGCAGGAACAAGAGAGCAAGGGAGGAGGCGCTACACATTTTTAAATGACCAGAACTCATGAGAACTCACTCACTACCACAGGGACAGTACCAGTGGGGATGGTGCTAAGCCATTCATGAGAAATCCACCCCATGGTCCAATCACCTCCCTCCAGGCCCCGCCTCCAACATTGGGGATTACGTTTCAATATGAGATTTGGGCAGAGACACACATCCAAACTATATCAAGATACCACTGATACTAGGTCATAAAAAATTGCAGGGCCTGGTGTGGTGGCTTATACCTATAATCCCAACACTGGGAGGTCAAAGCAGGTGGATTGCTCGGAGTTTGAAACCAGCCTGGGCAACACGGCAAAACCTTGTCTCTACAAAAGTAAAACAGAAAAAAGAAAAAAAATTTTTTTTTTAAGACTGCAGCTTCCATCTTGGGCAGGTCACCTCTCCCTTCAGAAGCCTTCTTTCTGGGGAAGACAAGCTGCCATATCATGGGCAGTCCTCTGGTGGGGCAGGGAACTGAAGCCTCTTGCCAACAGCCATGCGAGTAAGCATGGAAGTTCCCAGTCAATACCTTGACTACGATCACACGAAGGATCCCGAGCCAGAGCCACTCCAGGTAAGCCACTCCTGTCTTCTTAATCCTCAGAAACTATATGAGGCCGGGCGTGATGTCTCACGCCTATAATCCCAGCACTTTGGGATGCTGAAGTGGGAGGATCACTTGAGGTCAGGAGTTCGAGACCAGCCTGGGCAATAAGGTGAAACCCTGTCTCTACTAAAAATACAAAACAGCTGGGCATGGTGGCGCACAACTGTTTAGTCCCAGCTGCTCAGAAGACTGAGGCATGAGAATCGCTTGAACCTGGGAGGTGGAGACTGCAGTGAGCCAAGATCACACCACTGTACTCCAGCCACTCCAGCCTGAGCAACAGAGCAACACCCTGTCTCAAAAAACAAAACAAAACAAAACTATAAAAGAGAATAAATGCTTATTGTTCTCAGTTGTTAAGTTTTGGGATAATTTGTTATGTAGCAATAACTAATACAGACATCATAGCCAAACCCATCCCCTGACATGTCATATCAACTCTTCTGCTTTATGTTTTTCTTCTTGGCATTGATTACTACCTAACACACTATACAGTTTATTTATGTATTTGTTTATTTATTTTGAGACCGAGTCTCACTCTTGTCGCCCAGGCTGGAGAGCAGTGGCAATCTCAGCTCACTGCAACCTCTGCCTCCTGGGTTCAAGCCATTCTCCTGCTTCAGCCTCCTGAGTAGCTCGGATTACAGGTGCACATCACCACGCCCGGCTAATTTTTGTATTTTTAGTAGAGACAGGATTTCACCATGTTGGCCAGGCTGGTCGCGAACTCCTGACCTCATGATCCGCCCACCTTGGCCTACCAAAGTGTTGGGATTACAGGCGTGAGCCACCGGCCCAGCCTGTTTTATTTATTTATCTTGATTTTGTTTATCTCCCCAACTAGGATGTAAATTCCTGGAGGGCAGGAATTTGTGTCTGTTTTCCTTGTTGTTGTTTTTATGTTTTGTTTTGTTTTTTGAGATGGAGTCTCGCTCTGTTGCCAGGCTGCAGTGCAGTGGCGTGGTCTCAGCTCACTGCAACCTCTGCCTCCTGGGTTCAAGTGATTCTCCTGTCTCAACCTCCCAAGTAGCTGGGACTACAGGCGTGCGCCACCACGCCCAGCTAATTTTTGTATTTTTAGTAGAGACGGGGTTTCACCATGTTGGCCAGGATGGTCTCAATCTCTTGACCTTGTGATCACCCGCCTTGGCCTCCCAAAGTGCTAGGATTACAGGTGTGAGCCACTGTGCCCAGCCTTGTGTCTATTTTTTTCACTGCCATATGTCCGTCACTCAGAACAGAGTCTATCATATAAGAGGCATTCAACAAATATTGGTCAAATGAATACATAATATGAATACATAAATTAATGAATGAATCTGATCTCAGCCTTCTGTCTGAAAATTTTTCTATGCAAATCAGCTATCCTAATCATTTACTCACAGTTCTCCAAGATTTTTATTCCATAATCCCTGCAGTCAGTTTAGCTATAGCACAACATCTATGCTCCTAAAATCACCCTGTTATGCAAAAACCATGCCAAAAAAATCTATAGGGCTGGCTGGCTGTAGCGGCTCATGCTTGTAATCCCAACACTGTGGGAGGGCGAGGTGGGTGGATCACCTGAGGTCAGGAGTTGGAGACCAGCCTGGCCAACATGGTGAAACCGCATCTCTACTAAAAATACAAAAATTAGCTGGGGGTGGTGGCATGCACCTGTTATCCCAGCTACTCGGGAGGCTGAGGCAGGAGAATTGCTTGAACTCTGGAGATGGAGGTTGCAGTGAGCCAAGATTGCGCCACTGCACTCCAGCCTGGCAACAGAGCGAGACTTCATCTCAAAAAAACAAAACAAAACAAACAAAAAAGAATTATAGGGCTAATGGGAAAAATAGTTAGAGATTACAACATTCAGAAGTTTTGTCAATGTAACAACAAAAAAGATAGGAATCTAATAAAATTGTAGCACAGTTCACACATTAAATGGTTAAGAAATAGATACATGCTACAATGAATATGGCACAGTATCCTGAAACGGACATTAATTTTGTATATGGAGTTGGTTGTTGAAAGGGGTGCAGTTTATGAGTTCCTATGAAGTGGTGGAAAGAGGGTTTCTAACACACCCTGTAAACTCGGTTAGGTGGTAGAAATTTGAGAGGTGTCCTTGTGTACATTTTGTGTACTTCTGCCCTGTTCGGTACAGCTGAGTAGAGTTTTCTCCATTCACCTGGTGTTTCTCAAGGAAAAATCATGCACAAGCAAATGCAAAATCTGTATTGCACTCAGATTGCTCCCCAGTACATGAATCAGGTTGAAACAAATTCATGTTTTCAAAACCAAGACTTAGAGCATAACTGACTGTCTTTGTTTATACTCTTTTCCAGGGCTATAATAGTCTTCTTTATCCTTCTTGCCTGGCCAATTCCACCTGTACTTCAAGACCCCTTTTCCATTGTCTCCTTTATTGCCTACGTAGACTTTATCTTCTCTGAACATTCATATGCTTCCTTCTCACTTAAAAAAATAGATTTTATTTTTTTAGAGCAGTTTTAGATTCACAGCAAAACTTAGCAGAAGGTATAGATTGTTCCCAGAAGACCCCTGCCTCCACACATCACAGCCTCCCCCATTATTATTATTATTATTATTATTATTATTTATTTTTTTTTTTTTGAGACTGAGTCTGGCTCTGTCGCCCAGGCTGGAGTGCGGTGGCCGGATCTCAGCTCACTGCAAGCTCCGCCTCCCGGGTTCACGCCATTCTCCTGCCTCAGCCTCCCGAGTAGCTGGGACCACAGGCGCCCGCCACTTCGCCCGGCTAGTTTTTGTATTTTTTAGTAGAGACGGGGTTTCACCGTGTTAGCCAGGATGGTCTCGATCTCCTGACCTCGTGATCCTCCCGTCTCGGCCTCCCAAAGTGCTGGGATTACAGGCTTGAGCCACCGCGCCCGGCCCGCCTCCCCCATTATTAACATCCTACACCAGAGTGGTACATTTGCTACAATTGTGAGCCTGTATCAACACATTATTATCACCCGAAGACTGTAGTTAGCATTAGAGTTCACTCTTGGAATTGTAGATTCTATGGGTTTGGACAAACGTATAGTTACATGTATCCACCATTACGGTGTCATGCAGAGTTGTTTCACCACCTCAAAGATCCTCTGTGTTCTGCCTATTCATCCCTCTTCATAGTTTTGCCTTTTCCAGAACGTCATATTGTTGGAACCATAGAGTATGTAGCCTTTTATGATTGGCTTTTTTTTAAACTTAGTAATTGCATTCAACTTTCCCTTATTTATTTATTTTTTTTAGTAATATGCATTTAAGTTTTCCTTTTCATGGCTTGATAGTTCATATCCTTTTAGTGCTAAATAATATTCCATTGTTTGAATGTACCACAGTTTATTGAACCATTCACCTACTGAAGGAGATCTTGGTTGCATCCAAGTTTTGGCAATTACGAAAAAAGCTGCTATAAATATCCATGTGCAGGTTTTTGTATGGTCATCGATTTTCAATGCCTTTGAATTAATACAAAGGAGTGCAGTTTCTGGATCATTTGGGAAGAGTGTGCTTAGTTTTGTAAGAAATCGCCAAACTGTCTTCCAAAGCGGCTATACAATTTCGCATTCTCGCCAGCAGTGAATGAGAGTTCCGATTGCTCCACATCCTCATCAGCATTTGGTGATGTAAGCATTCTGGATTTTGACCATTCTAATAGGTATGTAGTGGAATTCTCACTTCTATTTTATTGCCATCTTGAGTTAGTAAGTTGACATCACATAATATTAGTTCACATTACACCTATGTCTGTCTCTCCAACTAGCTCTAAACTACTTGAGAACAGGAGTGGCCTCCAATTATTGTATCCTTTGCTCGTCTTCCAGTCCTCATCTTAGGACTGTGTCTTGCATACAATGGCTGTTGAAAATTATTTTTTAACTTGGTTTTGTTCCTGAGGCAGGACTAGATAAGGCCTCTTTCATCACATAGCTCAATGCCGAATGAAAGCAGCAGGATCGCTTGTGGAGAAAATTCAGACCAGGAATGGGTACAGGAAACAAAAACCTGAGAGTAAAGATACATATGGCAAAGATAAAAGTAAGCAATGAGTCCCAAGAATAGGGCAGTGTTCAATGATCATGTCTTGGCCAGTTTAATTAGGGAATTAATCCTAGAATGCCTGAGTTTTAATCAGAATTTTAAAGAAAAGGACAGTTTTGACTCAAAATTTAAAATTTCTTACCTAGAAGAAGAATAGCCCTTGGTATTGAATACCTAGTCCACCATCATACCCTAAATTAGTATCTCCTAAGAGTGAAGGTAGGCTAACATTACATTTCTCCCACAAAGGTAGCAGGCGGAGCCACTACGTAGGCAATGAGTCATCTAGACAGTACAGTCTGGAACTGGTGGAAGGGAGTGGGGATGACTTTTGTGCCTCACTGATGGGGCATCAATTTGAGAAGCAGAAATGAACCGGGCCCCATCACTGCTCATTCCAGGTGCATCATTCAGATGTCAGTCTCTGTGAACCCCCTGCACACCAGCTGGAAATGAACCTTTACAGGGGAGGCTGACAACACACCTGATTCCAGCTGTGCGTTGGGTGAGGGGAGGATATGTGGTCAGGGAGTGGGGTATTAGTCTTTTTTTACACTGCTGCAGAGAAGTGCCTGCAAGTGGGTAATTCATAAAGAAAAGAGATTAAATCGACTCACGGTTCTGCAGACTGTACAGGAAGCATGGCAGCATCTTCTTCTAGGGAGGCCTCAGGGAGCTTTTATTCATGGCAGAAGGCAAGGCTGCAGCAGGCATCTTCACATGGCTGGAAGCAGGCTCCTTCACAGGAGGAAGAGCGAGACATCCAGGTCTCATGAGAACTCTGTCACAAGAACAGGACCAAAAAGGGAGGGTGCTAAACCATTTAGGAAGGATCCACCCCCATGATCCAATCACTTCCCACCAGGCCCCACCTTCAACATTGGGGATTACAATTGATCATGAGATTTGGGTGGGGACACAGATCCAAACCATATCAAAAGGGAAGGAGGGTGCAACGAAGCTAGAACTAGCTCTAGAGGTCTAATTAGAGTCTATGGCAAAACAAAAACATACTGTATTATTAATTCTAAAATCAGAGCTCAAGCTTATGGTTACTTTACATGTGCTTTGCACATTCACCCGCACAAACTGAAATCCCGTCTCTGCCTTCCACAACTCAAAAGGCTTTTTCTTTCCTGGTCACCCACTCCTCATCTCCTACCAAGGTCTAAATATTTGTGTTCCCTCAAAAGTCATTACTTTTTTTTTTTCTTTTTTTAGAGATGGGGTCTTGTTATGTTGCCCAGGCTGGAGTGCAGTGGCCATTCACAGGCAGGATCATTGTGCACTGTAGCCTCAAACAATCCTCCCACCTCAGCATCTCGAGTGGCTAGGATTATAGGTGTGTTCCACTGTGTACCCGGCCACTGTTGAAATCTTAGCCCCTAAGTTTATCCTATTAGGAGGTGGGGTCTTTGGGAGGTGATTAGGTCATGAAGGTGGAGCCCTCATGAATGGAATTAGTGCCTTTATAAAAGAAGCCTCAGAAAGGTCTGTCACCCCACTCTGCTATGTGAGGTTATAGCAAAAAGACAGTTGTCTATGAACCAGGAAGCGGTGGCTCACCAGACACTGAATCTGCCAGAAACTTGATCTTGGACTTCCCAGCCTTCAGAATTGTGAGAAATAAATTTTTGTTGTTTATAAGCCACCTAGTCCATAATATTTTGGTATAGCAGCCAGAATGGACTAAGCCTTAATGAGACCAGAGGCCTTGGGATTTCCCTCACATTCTCTGAGTAAACACCTCCCTCCCCATCCTAGACCATCTTTGCAGTAATTTAATTTCCCCTGTGTTAAACTTCCACAGGAACTTTGAGCCATTGTGTGGCACTGGCTGCCTGGATTTCACATGATTTTTCTTTCTTTTTTTTCTTTTTTTTTTTTTTTGATACAGAGTTTTGTTCTTGTTGCCAAGGCTGAAGTGTAGTGGTGCAATCTCGGCTTACTGCAACCTCCACCTCCAGGGTTTAAGCGATTCTCCTGCCTCAGCCTCCCGAGTAGCTGGGATTACAGGCATGCACCACCATGCCCAGCTAATTTTGTATTTTTTGTAGAGATGAGGTTTCTCCATGTTGGTCAGACTAGTCTGGAACTCTCGACCTCAGGTGATCTGCCCGCGTCAGCCCCCCAAAGTGCTGGGATTACAGGCGTGAACCACTGCGACTGGCCCACAGGATTGTTTTCACTCTGGAAGATGGTGTGCTCCTCTGTGCCCACACCCTGCATGCATCAGCCAGTGGACCTTCCCATGCATCAGAGGCAGCTGGTCTGGAATGCTCAGTCCATGTCGGAAAACACACACGAACATGCTGAAGGGGCGATAGAGCACACAAGGCTCTTGTTATCTCAGGCCTGTCCAACGGCTGTCTTATGTGAATGAGGAGAGCTAAGAGCACAGTTGCTGCTGTCACTGCTGCTGATTACTGAATTTTTTTTTTAAGCCTCTATCCTTGTCCTCTGTTGTTCAGAATGAATTATAAATATGCACAATGGTGGTTTAATCCAAACCTTAATATCCTTTTCCTTCTCTGCCCTCCCTTGATGTGGGGAGTAGGGATGGGAGGAGTCAGGAAGAAACTTCTGAAAAGCTGATTTTCCAGTTTGACTAGAAAATAGATTACCAGCCCCAACCACTCTCCTCTCCTCCCAAAACATGACTGTCCATAGATCAGAAATTACCACTGCTATTTATTTTATTGGAGGGAATTGACTGGTTTGATAGAAAAAGACAGTCAAATAAACACTCTGCAATGGTTCATGAATCTGTTTAGATTGGTTGAGTATATAGTAGTCATGATTATCTTTACAGGCCCTGATACAATTTAACACATTAGGATTAAAACAACCATGTGAATAATGTTTGTTATAAGTAAGCACCAATAGAGGTGTTTTGTTTTTTGCTAATCTATGGGAGAAAAAAAATTTAATTTCTACTTGTAAAAATTTGATTCTATTCATTAGTAAGTTCCTGCCCCCCACCTCTGCAAGTGGGGAAAATACCACCATTATCAGAACAATAGCACCAAAATCTAAGAAAAGAGTTTTGAATTGGGATAATCATGATGGTCTTGGGTACCTATCCCGACCTGGGAATTGTTTTGAGTGTGGGGCACACAGCAGCTCCACATGGCTCACTCCACTGTTGTCTTGGTTTGCGCCAACGACATCAAAGGAAAAGAGGAAATGCTACCACCTCTACTTTGGAATAATGAGATTCTGTGTGTACTGTAGTGTGAGGCCCTTCAGAGCCCTCAGTCCACCCTGTGCTAGCCTGCTTCAGGCCTAGTAGCTTCTTCTTTCCATCATTATGGAGTATATCAGTCTGCTAGGGCTGCCATAACAAAATACCACAGACTGGGTGGCTTCATCAACAGATGTTTAATTGCTTGAAGTTCTAGAGGCCGGGAGTCCCAGACCAAGGTCTTGCAGGATCAGTTTCTGGCGAGGGCTCTCTTTCAGGCTTATAGATGGCCACCTTCTCACTATGTCCTCACACGGCAGGGAGAGAAAGAGTGAGCTCTCTGGTGCCTCTTCTTACAAGGATCCTAATCCTATCAGGGCTACACCCTTATGACCTCATTTAATCTTGATTATTTCCTTACTCCAAATGCAGTCACACTGAAGGTTAGGATTCCAACATTTGCAATTCAGTCTATAGCATTCTGCCCTGACTCCCACAAAAAATTCATGTTCTTATTGCATGCAGAATATATTTATTCCACCCCACCAGCCTCAAAAAATCTTTTTTAAAATTTTTAAACTTACTTTTAAATTGTATTATATTTACATCTTCTTGGACACCAATTTTTAATTTGTATTAAAACAATTTTTTTTTGGCTGGGCACGGTGGCTCACACCTGTAATCCCAGCGCTTTGGGAGGCCGAGACAGGCAGATCACAAGGTCAAGAGATCGAGACCATCTGGCCAACATGGTAAAACCCTGTCTCTACTAAAAATACAAAAATGAGCTTGGTGTGGTGGTGCGTGCCTGTAGTCCCAGCTACTGGGGAGGCTGAGGCAGGAGAATCATTTGAACCTGGGAGGCAGAGATTGCAGTGAGCCGAGATAGCGCCATTGCACTACAGCCTGGCAACTGAGCAAGATTCCATCTCAAAAAACAAAAACAAACAAAAAAGCAACAACAAAAAAATATTTTTGAGATGAACTCTCACCCTCTCACCCAGGCTGGAGTGCAGTGGCGAGATCTCGGCTCACTGCAACCTTCGCCTCCTGGGTTCAAGTGATTCTCGTGTCTCAGCCTCCTAAGTAGCTGGCTTTTGTATTTTTAGTAGGGACAGCGTTTCACCATGTTGGCCAGGCTGGTCTCAAACTCCTGACCTCAAGTGATCCACCTGCCTTGGCCTCCCAAAGTGTTGGGATTACAGGTGTGAGCCACTGCACCTGGCTTGTCTACCAATTAAAATTTTTTTGTTTTTAATTATTATATTTACATCTTCTTTTTTAAACTTTTATTATATTTACAGCTTCTTCCCTAAACTCAACACATTCCAGCATCAATTCTAAAGCTCATAGTCTCATCTAAATATCATCTAAATCAGATATGGGTGAGACTTGCAGTACATTCACCCTTAGGCAAAATTCCTCTCCAGCTGTGAACCTGTGAAACCAGACAAGTTACATACTTCCAGATACAATGGTGAACAGCCATAGGATAGACATTCCCATTCCAAAAGAGAGAAATTGGAAGGAAGAAAGAGATGATGATCCCAAGCAAGTCCAAAATCTAGCAAGGGAAATTCTATTCAATTTTAAGCCTCAAGCATAATACTCTTTGGCTCAATACTCCACCTTTTAGGCCCACTGGGGAGTCTGTCCCATATTTAGGACCTACGGGGGAAGCAGTCTCGCCTCCACAGCTCTGCCCCCACAGGGATTTATACCCTCAGGGCTCCACAGTATAGCCCCACCCACAAGGCTTCAGTCAGAGGCTGTCTGGCCACTTGAAACTGAGGCAATCACCCCACCCTTTGAAACCAAGGAGACAGCCCTGATGGTATCTGAATCACCTTTGAGGTCATTCTTCACTTTTACTTGCAGAATAAGGATTTAAGAAGTTCAATAGCCTTCTTTCATTTCATCTTGTTTTCTCTTTCCACTTTATTTAGTTCAAACTGACAGTGTCTTTGCTGGTATAATCCCATCTGTATTCCTGGCTTTTGCTAAGATGGTTAATGAAGTTTATGAGTCTTAGTCATGACCTCTTTATCAAATAGTTTTAGTTTTAGTTCTTTTTTCAGAATAAGTTTTTTCTTTTTTCTTTCTTTCTTTTTTTTCCAATATGGATAGACTTTCCCAAATCCTCTATTTCTGGTTCCTTTATGCTTAACAATTCCTTCTTGAACTAATTTCTCTCCTTTCCCGTTTTGCTGTAAGCAGTCAGGAGGAACAAAGTTGCTCCTCCAGCACTCTGCTTAGAAATCTCCTCAGCTAAATATCCAGTTATATTGCTCACAAGTTCTGCTTTCCACAAAACACTCTTTAACCAAGTTATTCACCACTTTATTTATTTATTTATTTATTTATTTATTTATTTATTTTTGAGACAGAGTCTTGCTCTGTCACTCATGCTGGAGTGCAGTGGTATCATCTTGGCTCATTGCAACCTCTGCCTTCTGGGTTCAAGCAATTCTCATGCCTCAGCCTCCCAAGTAGCTGGGACTACAGGCATGTGGTACCACACTCCACTAATTTTTGTATTTTTAGTAGAGATGGATGAGATTTCACCATATTGGCCAGTTTGGTCTTGAAACCCTGGTCTCAAGTGATCTGCCCGCCTCAGCCTCCCAAAGTGCTGGGATTACAGGCGTGAGCCACCATGCCCTGTCTTCACCATTTTGTAACAGGTTTCCTTTCCTCCAGTTTCCAATAACATGATCCTCATTTCTGTCTGACATTTCACCAGAATTACCCTTAATATCCATGTTTCTTGCATGTACCTCAAAAATCTTGCAGCCTCTACCCATTATCCGGTTCCAAAGCCACTTCTACATGTTTAGATATTTGTTACAGCACCACCTCATGTCTCACTACCAAAAAAAATGTATTAGCCAGAGTTCCCCAGGGAAGCAGTACAAACAGCGTGTGTGTGTGTGTGTGTGTGTGTGTGTGTGTGTGTGTGAGATATGAGAGAGAAAGACAGCAAGAAAGAGGTATTAGGATAATTGGTTCATGTGATTATCGAGGCTAAGAAGTTGCAAGATCTGCAGTCAGCAATCTAGAGACCCAAGAGAGCAATGGTGTAGTTCTAGTCCAAGTCTGAAGTTCTGAGAACCAGACAGCAAGTGGTATAAATTCAAGTCCAAAAGCCACCAAGATTGAGACCCACAAAGAGCCAATGTTTCCATTAAAGTCCAAAGGCAGAAGACCAATATCCTAGCTCAAGGAGTAAGACAGATAACATTCCCTTTTACTGAGCATTTTTGTTCTATTCAGGCTTTTGACTGATTGAATAAGGCCCACCCATATTAGGGAACAAAATCTGCTTCACTCAGTCTTCTGATTCATATGTTTATCTCATCCAGGAATGCTTCCACAGGCATGCCTGGAATAATGTTTGACCAAATGTCTGGGCACCTCATGTCCCAGTCAAGTTGACACATAACATGAACTACCATAGGAATCATTCAAGAGAGGTAATAATAGATTATTTAGACCTTTCCCCCAACAGGCTTTTATTGAGTATATACTAAGTGCAAAGTCCCATTCCTAAGGCTGTTTCATGCAAATTTAATTCTGTTCCATCGGATTTTATTCCAACCATGGAACTGACTATTACTACAGATAGTAAGTTCATGTCCACCGAGGTCTTTCTGTAGTCGCCAACTGGACAGCCTAGTCTAGCTCACGGTTTCTAAGATTCTAGGTGATGGATGATGATAATGTTATAAAACAGGTGGTAGTTTGGGGAAGGCAGGGAGGGAGAAGCTGTACTAGACCAGTTGTGTGTGTCTTCAGGAGCATATGGATTACCTTGGGAGCTTGTTAAAATGCAGATGCTGATTCAGGAAGTCTGAGATTCTGCATTTCTATCAAGTTCTCAGGTGATGCTGATGCTGCTGGGCCAGAGACAACATTTTGAGTAGTAAGGTATTAGATGAGCTTTAAGGTCCCTTCTGATTCTCTAAATTCAGTCCAATTCAGCAAGTGTTCATTAAGAACTCACTGTGCACCATGATGCCATGAAGTAGCCAATAGAGGTATGAAAGTGTTTTCTGCCTTCAAAAAGCAAACTTATATTTAGAAAGCTGGACAAATATCCAGCCTGGCCAACATGGTGAAACCCTGTCTCTACTAAAAATACAAAAATTAGCTGGGCATAGTGGTGGGTGCCTATAATCCCAGCTACTCGGGAGGCTGAGGTGGGAGAATAACTTGAACCTGGGAGGCAGAGGTTGCAGCAAGTTGAGATCATGCCATTGCACTCCAGCCTAGGAAGCAAGAACGAGACTCCATCTCAAAAAAAAAAAAACCAACAAAAAAAAACTGGACAAATAGCCACAAGTCCCACAGATTATACAATGACTCAACCTTCTGGGTTAACCTGAGTGTCTAGACTCAGGACAGCATTGTGCTTGAATTTTTTTTTTTTTTTTTTTTTTTTTTTTGAGATAGAGTCTCACTCTGTCACCAGGCGGGAGTACAGTGGTGTGATCTTGGCTCACTGTAACTTCTGCCTCCCAAGTTAAAGTGATTCTCCTTCCTCAGCCTCCTGAGTAGCTGGTTCTACAAGTATGCACCACCACGCCAGCCAATTTTTGTATTTTTATTTATTTATTTATTATTTATTTTTATTTATTTATTTTTTTTTTGAGACGGAATGTGGCTCTGTCACCCAGGCTGGAGTGCAATGGCATGATCTCAGCTCACTGCAACTTCTGCCTCCCAGGTTCAAGCGATTCTCCTGCCTCAGCTTCCCCAGTAGCTGGAACTACAGGCACACGCTGCCATGCCCAGCTAATTTTTGTATTTTTAGTAGAGAAGGGGTTTCATCATGTTGGCCAGAATGGTTTCAATCTCTTGACCTCATGATCTAGCCGCCTCAGCCTCCCAAAGTGCTGGGATTACAGGTGTGAGCCACCATGCCTGGCCTAATTTTTGTATTTTTAGTAGAGATGAGGTTTCACCATGTTGGCCAGGACGGTATTGATCTCTTGACCTCGTGATCTGCCTCCCTCAGCCTCCCAAAGTGCTGGGATACAGGCGTGAGCCACAGCACCTGGCAGAAATTTTTATACAAAAGCCTTCCTAAGAAATTTGGTCTCCTTTTTTTTTTTTAGGAAGTCAGAGAACTGAAATTTAGTGGTTTAGCCACCTAGAAAAGTAACCTGAATAGAATAGTAATACAGAGAAGAAGATCAGCTAGATGGAAAACTGTAAGGTTCTATCTAAGCCCAGAGGGGCAGCCATAGTGGGCTAAGACACTGACAAAACACCAGCCGTATGCACAAGGGGGCCCTGGGAAAGGACACCTCTGACTCAATGTTCTAGGGTCAGAGTTCCTCTAGGGAGGAACACAGGGGAGATACTTGGTGGGGAATAGCCAGCACTGTGGATGAAGGTCATGGACACCCCTGTGGGAGCGGCCATCAGGCCTAAGGAAGGGCCAGTGCATACCAGTCTTTTCCCAAGCTAGGACTAGTTTCCCTGATCTCTTAGGTTCATCTGGCAGTGGCGGAGGTGGGGAGGGAAGTTGGGAGCTAGTCAACGGGCTGGTAAAACTACAAACAAGAATGGGAGAAAGCAGTGGCTATGGGGTTAGAGTGGGGAACACTTGTGGGCACAAAGGAGGAAGGGGTGGAATGACAGGGTGGACCCCTTATGGCCTTGGCTATTAGGTATGTGAAAAGCCAGCAACAGCCAAAACCCTTGCTAAGCAGGGCTTTTTATAGTCACTCACTCAGGCTGCTCTTGTGATCTGGGGCAAGGGCAGGATCCACTGCCCTGATGACCCTCCTCACACACTCCAGTTCTCAGCCCCATTTGCCAAGCCCTAATCTCCATTCCACTAGCTTCCCTCCATGGAGACCCTGATAAGATTGAGGGCAACTGGAAGCCCAGATACAGACCCTCCCCACTTGGTCTCTTCCCAACACACACACACACACACACACACACACACACACACACACCCCTAACCAGGCCAGAGACTTGAGCTCAGACTGCCTGGAGCTGGTGGGGGTTGGAAAAAGGGGAGGGGGGAGGGAAGGAAGAGAAGAATCAAACAGAAACCTTCTCTATCAGCAGCCATGCAAGGAATATTGTTCAGCATGGCACAAAAGCGGCACTGAAAATAGCTGCACCCAGAGCAGGGCTGCCAACCACTGCCTGAGATAACGTCTACTTGGAGACACTGGTGTCTTTGTGGGGCTGTCAGTGTCCCTATTGTTCCCGAGCCTATTGCCTGGGGAATATTGTTCCCAGCTTTTGTCTCCCCCGGCTCACTTTTGTTTGCCTTTACTTACCATTTCATTCCCGCTCCCTTTGTGCTTTCCCATTCCCTCCTTTGTCTCTCCCTCTCTAAGCCTGCCTGTGGCTGTGGATTGGTGCCCAGGGAGACAATAGGCCCTACCCCCTCCCAACCTGCAGCCCCACCCTGAACCACACACACCCCATAGTTCCATCCTGCTTCTCCTTCTCCCAAGTGGCACCCAAGATGTCCCAAAGGCAAGAGAGCCTTGAGGGAGGGTGGGCTTCAAGCAACCCATTCCCCTCCTTGTGACAAGGCAGAAAGGCCATTGGAATATTTGGTTCCCAGAGGAGGTCTGAAATGTCTGATGTGGGTCCCTGCCTCTTTCTGGATCTCTCTCTCTCTCTCTCTTTTTTTTTTTTTTTAACAAATTAGGTTTTGGGTCCAGTCAAAGGAATAAGGACAAGCTCATGCTCCACATCCCCCAAACCCTCTTTCAAGTGCCCAGCATGCACTTCTCTGACCAGGGCACTCCATTTTCTTCCCCCTCCCTGTCAGCCTCAAGGATCAAAGCGACCTCTGTTTATTTGCACATTCAAATCCAGACTGCCTCCAGTAACTCGACCCAGTCAGGCGCCAGGATGGTGCAAGAAAAGCCCCGCCTGCACCCTCCCCATCCAGCAGCCCTTTTGGCTGAACTGGGTAGAAAGGGGGCAGGAGTCTCCTAGGGTCAGAGTAGGGAGTGGAAGAGGAGTGGGCAGTGAGGAAAATTAGACTGCCAGTCCCTTCAGAATGGCCTCTGGGTCCTCTCACCTCAGTGACGGGGGGAAACTGAGGCATCAAAAGAGATTTAGAGGCTGGCACAGTGGCTCATGCTTGTCATCCCAGCACTTTGGGAGGCCAAGACAGGCAGATCACTTGAGGTCAGGAGTTCGAGAACAGCCTGGCCAACATGATGAATCCCCATCTCTACTAAAAATACAAAAATCAGCCCAGCATGGTGGTGGGTGCCTGTAATCCCAGCTACTTAGGTGGCTGCGGTGGGAGAATGGCTTGAACCCGGGAGATGGAGGTTGCAGCAGTGAGCCAAGATGGCGCCACTGTACTCCAGCCTGAGTGACGGAACAAGACTATGTCTCAGAAAAAAAAAAAAAAAAGAGAGAGAGAGAGAGAGAGAGAAATTTAGAAAACGCCACAATCAAACCCGGAGCTTGCTTGCCAACCTAGAGCATAGGCAGGTGTCCAATCCCAGTCCTGCAGAGAGATTCTTCTCAGTTCTAGCCAGGAGAAGAAAGGCACCAGGTAGTGCTTAAGGTGCTGGGTTGACTTGTAGAAAATGCTTTTTCTTCTGCCTCCCCTATCTTCCTGCCTCACTACAGATGGGAACAGCGACTGGAGAGTGGAGGAAGCTTTTACTTTGGTGGGAGGCAGGCTGGGAGCAGGGATGTAATCTGAAGCCAGAGAGGAGGCTCTACTCTCCCATTGTTCTAATTCCAAGGACAATGGGAATATTCTCCAGAGAGTCATTCTTTGAAAAGCTGGAAATTGGGCAGGGGATTTCCGGAAAGTTTGAATGGAAGCCAGGCTCGGCTGTGAGGAGACCAGAGGAGGAGGAAGGGAAAGAGGAAGGGAAGGAGGCCGTCTCTGGGTTCAGAGAAAAGTACTACTGGACCCTGAGGACAAATCTGCCCTCCTGATTTCATGGCTATCAATCCCAGGCTGCCCATTTTTTGTTCTGATTCTTGCTCCACCCGTCTCCTCTATCTCCCTTCTCTAGCCAAGATCAGTTTAGATTCTTAATACTCTTCAAGTAGAGGAGCAGCAAAAAACTTTGTCCCTGCCTTGGAGGCAAGAATTTAGTCTGATCCACCTTTGCAACTCTAGCCCATAGTGCAGAGCCCAGAGCATATGTAGAGCTTGGTAAATGAGCAAATAATGGATTCATGAAGACATTGTGGACTCTTGATCTTAGAGAGTCACTTTGACTATCCCAGAACTTCCTGTAGGGTAGGTATGGAACTGAAGGTTTCAGGTGAGAAAAATCTAAAGGTGAAGGATAAGATTCTGGGATAGATCAGGCAAGTAGTGTGGAACGTGGGGTGCAATTAACAGACAGCAATGACACAGCAATGTAGGACAGTATTTGGCCTCTAAAACAAAATCCCCTGCCTCAATCCTCTGTACTCTTCCCACTCACTCTACGTAGTCTGAGCTGTCTTTCAAAGATACAGAGGTGATCACTTTTTGGCTCTGTGTAAAACCATTGGCAGCTTCCCTCTGCCTTCCCTCTGCCTTCAGTTACTTGTGAAACACTAAAATGGAACTCTTCAAGGACAGGGCAATCTTGATTGGTCCTGTATTCACCACAGGTAACTGGTGCCTGGCCAGCGCTACAGGCACCCAGTAAATGTGGAACTGAACTAACTGACAAGTGTGTGGGTCAATGTTGCCAATTCTACAGTGTTTCCTGGATGGCATTTCAAGTTAGCTACATTCAATGATTTTGATGGTGAGTGTTTTATCCATTCTACAGTTATTGATTTTATCTTTGAAAACAGCCAAGGGCCATGAAAATAAAAACATTCACATTTATTTTTAAAATTGGTACAGGCCGGGCGCGGTGGCTCAAGCCTGTAATCCCAGCACTTTGGGAGGCCGAGATGGGCGGATCACGAGGTCAGGAGATCGAGACCATCCTGGCGAACACCGTGAAACCCCATCTCTACTAAAAAATACAAAAAACTAGCCGGGCGAGGTGGCGGGCGCCTGTAGTCCCAGCTACTCGGGAGGCTGAGGCAGGAGAATGGCGTGAACCCGGGAGGCGGAGCTTGCAGTGAGCTGAGATCCGGCCACTGCACTCCAGCCCGGGCTACAGAGCGAGACTCCGTCTCAAAAAAAAAAAAAAAAAAAAAAA